>NW_028227275.1:6437500-6625000 GCF_978045245.1 Mus caroli
TGTTCTGAATGGCAATGTCATGCTTTGAATTGGTGGTGTGCAAAGAGAGAGGGCGGTGCTGACCTGGAAAGGAACCCAAGTCTCACTCTCTGAGGTCCTAATAGGAGTTATAAGTTTTCTCACCCACTCTCTGTTGGTTTAAGTTTTGCCTCCACGCAAGGAGCTTGACACAGCTTATCCCACACAGCTGCCAGGTGGGTGCTGAGCATCAGGGAAGCACAGTGGAGACAGCCCTCTGGGGAAGAGAAAGCACAGTCTGAGATGTGAGAAAGCCAATGCTGGTATTCCCTGACTTCCTGGCCCCCAGTCACCACTGAACTAAACTCCTAAACTCCTGAACACTCAGACATTGCTGAGTTGTGAGGGGCTGGGAGCAGAGTTAGGAGATCTGAGGACAGAGGATAGCATCTAGCCCAGGGTTGGGGGGCAATGGGGCACCCCAGCTTAGTCCAGCAGTGACTGTCCTTAGCTTGGTGACAGTTATAGCTGGGAGCACAGAAAAGCCTTCTACAGCAGAATTAAACTGTGGTTCAATAGTCTAATGCTTTCGGCTCTCCACGGCAGATCTTGATGAGAGAGACAGTTCATGGTTCTAAACATTTTTTGTCTGTTCATCGTGGAAAATGGATGCATACCATACTGTATCAACTTCCCAGGCTGGACCCAAGATTTAATACATTTTGCAGGGAGTAATGTTTGTGAGGGGAAGCTTATTGACTAAACCCTCAGGGCCTCTAAGCACCTCGTTACCTCTGTTCTGGAGCTACAGGTCATGGTTCCCGACTTATGGGAGGAGTATGGCACGTATTCCAGGATAGGAATTTGGTAGGAAGTGGAGAGTGGCCTAAGTCTCAGGTGTGTGTACCCACCAAGTCTCTAGTTCTCAGATCTGTTCTACCTTACCAAGCCTCCTGGTATGGTTTCCTGTCCTGCAACCATCTACTAACCACAATCTCTCCCTCTCCCTCTCTCTCTCCCTCTCTCTCTCTTTCTCTCTCAGATACAAGAATACTTTTGTCTGTTTTTATGGTCACTGTTTTCCCTAAAATAATGATTATAACCATGGGAGCTTCTTGTGCCCAGGATTAATCATACAACTAGTAGACGTTGCCTTTTGAACTAAGTACAACGTGCACCTTCATTCTCAGATCCCCAAGTCTGCATCTGTGGGGACTGACATGGACATTTTCCTTCCTGGAGCTTGAATTGGGCATCACTATACCCATAGATTATTTCAGTTTTCATGCCTAGGCAGAGATGTTTTGGATTGCGTTTGTTCTTCTGCTCCCTCAAGAGGGGTGCCCATGCACAGGGGAGGTCAGATGAAATCTTAATTGGTCAGATGAGGCTAAAGCCTATGATGGGGCAGTGGGAGGGAAAGGCAGAGATGAAAGTTTTAGAGATGAGAGAGAGAGAGAGAGGGAGAGAGAGAGAGAGAGAGAGAGAGAGAGAGAGAGAGAGAGAGAGAGAGAGAGGGAGAGGGAGAGATAGATAGATAGATAGATAGATAGATAGATAGATAGATAGGTAGATAGATAGATAGAGAAGATGGAAGAAGGAGAAGAATATGAGCTGTGGCCATGTGGCCTTTAGGAGCCACATGGGACTTCGTTGATGGGTAATAAAGTAAGATAGGGTGCATTTGAGTAACTGATAGGCAATGGAGTAAGATGGTAGCTAGGTGTGCAGCTTGTGTTGATATCAGTTGAGTTTTGTGTTCTTTGTGCAGGCATTTTGGGGTTGGAGATTTACCATTATAAATCTGGCTGTTATATTGCAAGTCTCTAGTGTTATCATTTTATGGGGGTAAGGGAATCTGAGTGAGTGGTAGCTGGCTTTCTGCAGGCCAGCCACAAGGGGTGGATAGCCTCAGAAGATCTGAGCAGGTTGGCAGCAGCTGGCCACAGAAACCAGGGCAAGACTGCAGTTGCTGGTGCAACTGGTTACAATGGAAATGGTTCTTACCATTGGCCAGGTCCCCTATGAAGGCTCTGGTTGTCAGGAGCTGTAAGGAAGCATCCTGTGCTGCGGTGACATTTATTTCTCGGCTTTGACTGTACTTGCCTTGGCAAGCCCCCCACATCTCTCCAAGTCAGCTCCAGTATCTATTCTACACATCCTTCCTAGACTTTGCAAAATAGCTATTTACTCCTGCATGTCTGGTAAAAGAATATAAGGAATATGACAATTGTACCATGTTTTCTAGTGCTGTAACCATTCTGTATCAGCTTAGTAACTCTGAAAGTCAGATTGTGTGTGTGCACACATGTATGGAGCTTTTATTCTTCACAGCCAAAGGATGTTTGCCAAAAGAACATACCAGCTCCACTTTATGCTCCTTGCAGCCCTTTCTTCTAGGTGGGCAATCCCTGCTATATTTGCCAGACTTCAGATCCTTTTGGGTGGGTAGCACATGTTCTCTGCCCTCTGAATCCAAATCTGACACATTGTCATCATTTTTAAAAGTTGATGATAAATTGATTTTTCATCTGCTTCTTGGAAATGTATAGTGCATTAAGATGCAGGTTTCCACTTTTACCCAGCCTCTCTGAGAGGTCAAAAAGCAAACAAAGGGCTTTCTTGTGCTTCAAAGTCAGGCTGTATGCTTGGGAGATGGATGCACTTGGCTGAGAGTCTCTCCTCTAATTGCAGGAGCTGTGGCCTGTGCAAGATCAAAGCTTCACTCTTCTTTCTCACTGCTCATAATCAGCTATGATGATGATATTTTTTTCTTGGACAAAATGGTAGTCTTTTAACCTCATCTGTAATCTGACTGTGGAGCTCAGCATTTGGTCTCAGTTTGATTTAACTACAGGCCTTTCCTGAGCACACTGAGTGAGTGGGACTAGGTAAGGTGCAGGCAGCTCTGTGACGGTAATTCTGTGTCCTGCATATCAGTAGGTAGTAAGTTTCTTCCTTTTAGACAAAAGTCAGATAGTAACCCCTCTGTGCTTCAGCTTTTCATCTCCATTGTGGAGGAAAAACAGCCATAGACAATGTAGAAACAGACAGGCGAAGTGTCTTCCAATAAAACTTTATGCTTAAGATCAGGTTGCAGGCTGCATTTAGTGGAAACTTGTTGAGCCTGTTGGAGCTTCTGCTGTACTCTAAATATGCATTTACTGAGACTTCCACACTTTGATTCCTATGGTAAGCAGAGAACTTAGGGGGAGTGCACACATTCAATTAGAAGCACATTTGATGCTCTATGAAGGACTAATCTAACTATTTGCATACAAACAGAAGTGAACTCATTCTTTGTCTCCTGCTATGGTTTAGATAGTGTTTACTTCCTTCAAGGAATCTGGTATTGGAACTTATTTCTCATTGTGAGATACCAAAGTCAACTCATAATCCAAACTATGGCTCTTAAGAGATTGAGCCATGGAAAGTGATGAGGATTGAAGATCCACGCAACTGAGTCTTGGTGGCTTTATAAAAACAGAGGGGGGGGCGGGGAGAAGGGAAAAGAGAGAGAGGGATGGCTACAAAGAAAGAACGTTACAAGGCTATGTCTGCACATCTTTGTCTCTTTCTTGGTGATGCTCTGAACCATACTGACACTCTACCTGTAAGAAAATATCCTAATAAGTGCTCTATTGTTGTGAGGAGACACACTGACCATGGCAACTCTTATAAAATAAAGCATTTAGTTGGGACTTGCAGAGGTTTAATTCAGTGTCATTACAGCAGGAAGCATGGTGGTATGGAGGTAGTCAAAGGGCTGGAGAAGGTGCTGAGATTTTACTTCTAGATCTGCAGACACCAGGAAGAGACTCTGGGCTTCACATGAACTTTTGAAACCTCAAAGCCCACCCCTCATGACACATGTCATCTAACAAAGCCACACAGCCAATCATTTCAAATAATGCTATTTTCTGATGATCACTCATTCAAATCTATGAGCCACGGGGGCCATTCTCATTTAAACCACCAAAAAAAGCTACCGGGATGCTGGTGTCTGTGTGAATAGAACCCAGAGCAACAGTAAGAACAAAGAACAAATGAAGCACCCTACCTCAGATAGTTTGATAGAGTAACAAAAGCAGACTAAGATAGCTCTCAAAGGCTGGTCTCAGTCATTGATGAATTGAGAGGTAGCAAAGGGAGCTAGCCCAAAGAATCAGTCTCCCTCTGAGAGGTAAGTAAATGAAAACTTCACATGCTTTGTATGCACACAGGATCAAATTAAGATTCTACTTCCGTCTTAAAACTTTGATGGCATACAAAACTCCATATGCAGTAGTTTAATGTTATTCCCAGAAAAGCAAACCATGAGTGTGACTTATCAACTAAAAATCTAATCACATTGTACCACATTGGGAAAGAGGCTGAGAACAGGAGGCAGTCAGATTAATCTATTTAAAAAAGATGCCCAAAAACCATGTAGATGTGCGTAGTTCTGACTATAGGCTAGAGGTCCACAGACTCTGAAGTGAGTTTCATAGAAGCTGTGGTATGAAAAAAATGAATATTCACAGTAACAAGTCCCACTGATTTTGAGAGTGTGTTCTCTTAATGAAATGCAGTGGTGGGGGTTGGTGAGATGGCTCCCCAGTTAAGAACACTCACTATTCTTTCAGAGGAGCCAGGGTCAATCTGAGCTCAAGGTTTCAGTCTGAAATTGACTCCATGGCTTTGGCTCTGAGCTGAAGCAGAGTGCACAGCAGAGGCAGTGAGCGTGTAGGACAGAGAAAGCTAAGCATCTCATGGTCACCAGAATACGGAGACAAGAAGACACCTTTTAAAGGCTCTGCTCTGGTGATCTTCCTCCACTGGAACTATCTTCTGGTGGCTCATCCCTCTGCAAACTCATCAGTAGATCAGTCCTTGGATGAGGTTAGACCCTCTGTGATCTCAGCCATTTCCCAATAGTACCTCTACTTAGGCATCAGGCCTTCAACACAGGTGTTAAATACTGAAATTACCATAATGTTTCTATAATATTCCAAGCGTCAAGTCTGGTATTTAGCAGGAACTTGAAAATATTTGTGTTTAATTAATTATTCAACTGATTTAAGAGATCAGTTTTAATAACCCTTTTCTATTACAGTCAACTCTTAAATTTTGCTAAAATGTTTTTAGGGTTTTCTCATTTATCTACGGCCCAACCACTGATAATCCATTTTGGGAGAAGAGGTGAATAAGAATTTATAAATAGAGCCGGGCGTTGGTGGCGCACGCCTTTAATCCCAGCACTCGGGAGGCAGAGGCAGGCGGATTTCTGAGTTCGAGGCCAGCCTGGTCTACAGAGTGAGTTCCAGGACAGCCAGGGCTACACAGAGAAACCCTGTCTCGAAAAACCAAAAAAAAAAAAAAAAAAAAAAAAAAAAAAAAAAAAAGAATTTATAAATAAATTAAAAGCTATTGTTTGGAAGCACAGGGTTTTCTAAAATTAACTCATTCATAATAATAGAGCCATCTAAGTGTGTACCATGCCACTGTAGACCATCCTGACTGTATAAGGGAAGGTGCTAAAGAGTTAGGGAGGGAGTTTAGGGATGTTGGGCCTGAATTCTTGCCTACTTGGTAATAAAAGCTCCCCACCACTTTCAGGTGAGCAGAAGGAATAGTTAGAATGGTTTGCAGAGAATCTGGAGTTTTGTTATTCTAACTAGTGGCCCACCTTGGTCTGTACTACCTTGGTCTTGGCATTGGGAATCACATATTCCTCTCAGCTTGCTATCATGCTTAGCATATCCCATAGCTAAGCAGCTGCAGCTGTCTGAAAGAAATCAACCTGGAAAGGGCAATGGTTATAGATGAGATGCTTAACAACAACAAAAAGCAAGTGAGAGGTAGTGTGTGGGACAGAGCAGTATGCAAAACATCTGTTTTCTATCCTATCTTTTCTGGGCAAAGAGACCACTTAGAGTGACACAGAGAATATTCTGGAATGCCCTTTAGGAGAGCAAGCAGATTCTCATACTATCCCACTATCACGGCTTCACCTCTCTAGATGGATTGAGACTATTTTATTGTAGAACTGGTGAACTGTCAGGGTGAGCTGATAACTCAAATCCTCTTGCAAGATGGCCTGGAGTTTCTCCGCAGATACCAATGCTGATATGTGCTAAGAGTTCCCTTGCTCACAGTTTACAGGCTTTTGGATGTCATTCTGGTAGATGATGTCACCATCTACAAGGAGCAGTCATTTGGGGACATCACCAGGTAACCTTTCCCTTTCTGACTAGCACCTGAAGAACTGACAACTTCTAAGGAACAACATTTCCTCTTCAAAGCAAAGGGAGAATGTCCTATGGGTCTCATAGGCAGTCAATTAAAAGCTGGGGTGACAGTGAGCACTGGCATCTGGCTCATCCGAGGAACACAGCGATCTCCACTGGTGTTCCTATGTGTCATGCGGAAGCCACAGACAAATCCAATAATGCACTCAATTATCTAGAATCCTTGCTAGAGGCAAGCTGCAGGGGAGTCGATGTGAGTTTCTGAATTCAATGTTGTTTTAATCAAGGTATTGCTTTTCTTTTGCTAGATTTATTAATTAAAGGGATATATGCTATTTTTACACAAATCCTCAATTTTCAGGAAGGGACAACAACGGAGTTCATTTCTGGGTTATCTCACAGTCTAGTGCAGACTCTTCTAGACAATTGGCCTCGTAGGTGTCTCAGTCACCTGAGAACCCTACTCTTTTAGATGAGCTTCTAGATTCCTTGGCCTCCAGAATCGTCCACATGTAGAAAGTGGTTGGAGAGAATTGGTGGAGAAGCAAATATGACCGTCTTTTGTGAGCTATCTTGGATGTATCTTGTCCAATGTTTGTTTGCCTTCCATTGGCTGACACTCAGTTTCCATTACACACAACTGCAAAGAAGGCTGAAATGCACAATCTAGCTAGGGATCTAGGGCAATGAGATGCTGGGTAAGGGGGCACCTGTTTGGGAACCTAAGACAGTAGGATTCTGGGTAATGAGGCACCTGCCTGGGGCCCTAGAATGGTGAGGTGCTAGGCTAGGGAGCACCTGGCTAGCTGAGGATGTCAGCGTGGGAAAGGGTCACTTTGCTGGGGACCTAGGTTAGTGAGATACTCTTCAAGGAAGCAACTGGTTGGGGACCCAGGACAGTGAGGTGCTGGTCAAGAGGGCACCTGGATCATTTCTGTCACAGAAAGCAGGGGCAGGGTTTAGAGCTCTTGACCCTAACTTTTCCAGTCAGCACAGCTAAGGAGGAATGGCAGGCTTGATTCTGAGTCCTGTTCCCAAGTGAGTTCCATGTGGATCGAGACTTAGACTTGGTGTATAATCTGTGGACCCCAACCATGTACAACCTGCTATTGTTGAATAACCCAAGGCTGTTCTGAACTTCCGGCACAGCTATGGAAACAACTCTAGCTGCCTTTTAAGGCACAGACCTAAAGAAGGAATGTGTCTACTCTGGCCACATAGCTGTCATTAGATCAAAGTCTCTCAACACAGTGTTGCAATCAATGTGTTGTTGAAGTTGACTCTTTCTTCATCCTCCATGTGAATGAGTATATACCTACACAATATAGATGACACACATATAGACACATACATGTAGATTCACACATACATATTATATACATGTAGATGCAGTGTATGTACACACACACACACACACACACACACACCGGTTACCTATTTGTGATAATATTTTAATTATTAAAATTCACCATTGATAAAGTACTTTTTAACACAAAATTTTAAAAAGCTGACTTGGAAAACTAATAAAAACGATTTCATACATCCTTAAGACAAAATAATAAAATGCAACATAGACTGTTTAAAAACATGGAAATAGTGCATTTACATATTATGAGGTTTTATATTACCAATGCTTATCATACTGAAACCCAGAAATTCTTTCCTTAACCCTCAGGAGAACTCGCTAGGGTGGTGTTGTTGTAACTCTGTATTGCGGGTATCCTCAGGAGAACCCTCTAGGGTGGTGGTGTTGTAACTCTGTATTGCGGGTATCCTCAGGAGAACCCTCTAGGGTGGTGTTGTTGTAACTCTGTATTGCGGGTATCCTCAGGAGAACCCTCTAGGGTGGTGTTGTTGTAACTCTGTATTGCGGGTATCCTCAGGAGAACCCTCTAGGGTGGTGTTGTTGTAACTCTGTATTGCAGGTATCCTCAGGAGAACCCTCTAGGGTGGTGTTGTAACTCTGTATTGTGGGTATCCTCAGGAGAACCCTCTAGGGTGGTGTTGTAACTCTGTATTGCGGGTATCCTCAGGAGAACCCTCTAGGGTGGTGTTGTTGTAACTCTGTATTGCGGGTATCCTCAGGAGAACCCTCTAGGGTGGTGTTTTTGTAACTCTGTATTGCAGGTGAGGACCTGGAGGGTTACAGAGTTGTGCGTGGTCACAGAAGTTTCTAGAGAATTCAGAGAAGATCTGACTCTACAGAGGAGTTTTGTAGTCCCTTTGCTGTTTGTGTTTCCCATCTGAGGACATACAGAGGTAAGTAAGCACATCTCAGGACTGGCTGATATTGCTTAAAGGGGCCAAGCTTTTTCTGTGGCACCTGCTTTCTCTGATTTGCCTCATGAAGGAAACACAAAGTGCAGGTCTGGCTCTATCTACGTCTTTAAGTTTGTCAAGTGTTAGGAGAAACTAGGTGACCATTCCTTGCGCTTTTCCAGGTACAAACCTGTCTAAGTATCACATCCCTAAACCAATCACTGACAAGGGGGTGAGTTTTCACGAAGGCCTTAGTTTCACATTGATTATTTGTTGTGAAGAAGTATAAAATAAGTGAATTACAAGGTCAAGTGTAGATGCTAACGCTTCAAAGCACAAATGTCAGTGTAGTGACTTGGCTAGTAAAGGTGATCCTTGGTATTTTCTTATGACATATTTTAAGATGTTTGATTTCTGATTACTAGTTAGAACATTTTATTTTATTCTTATTTTTTCATCAACAAATGGAACTCAAGGGGATACATATTTTTATTTTCCAAATACGCATAGTTGCACAGCGTTAGGATGAAGAGTAGAATTGTCCCCAAGGCTGTGGTGTAACCATCAGCCACCTTGACTTCCCCATGTTAAGTAGGTGGTAAGTTACACACTGAACGACATCTTTCTGCCAATCTGTTTTCTAGGTCATTTGGGGACTGGTTTTATTTATTTTTAAGTTTTCTTAGCCAAGTTTAGGCATTTTGTATTTGTCTCAATTCTCCTAGAAAATTTCTAACTAGATTTTTGCCTCTTTAGAATCAGCCAGAATGTTCTACTTTTTGTTATCCCAAAGGAATTGGGGTGTTAAGAATTCCTCATGCCAGAAGCCTTTTATGCACAAAGAAGAAACTTAGCAAGAACAGTCTAGAAGCCAGATCTCCAGGACACAATACAGTTCCTGTACAATCCAATTTTGCAAGGAATTAAAAGTTTGGGAACTTATTTGTTTCATTAAAAGTATTAGAACAAGAATTAATTAACAGGGAAATTATTAAAACAATGCATAAAACATATCCTGCTGGTTCCTGGAATTTGACAGTCTTAATTTTTCTTTTCTTCACTCTGTATATCTATAAATAGCTTCCAAAAGTTAACCAGTGTGCTGTAATTAATTTGTTTGAAGGAACTGGCTGTAATTATAACTGTGGAAAGCGTGTGATGGCTGAAAACTGTCATGCTGGAAGATATTGGTGTTGATGACTTAGTGAAGCCCAGTATTGGCCAACAGTGGCACTGACGGCTCAGCATGTTGTTGGCTCTGTGATGAATGCAATCGGTCTAAGCTGTTATGGAAAAGATGTAAACCAAGAGCTAGAAATGCCTTGCAGTGCCTGGTGCCTTGTGGATACAGCACATCTATTGGGTAAAGGCTGAGTTAATGAATCTGGAACCCATTCAAATAAGAAGCAAAAGTTGGAGCGGAAAGAAAAAATGATTCAAGTTCATTTCCTCTGTCACGACAGGGTCAAGGGCAAGGGCTAATGCTTGTGTTTTAGTTAGGATCTCACTATGTGGTCCAGGCTGGGCTGCTACTCATGGAGATCCTCCTGGGTTACCCTTCTGCATGCTGTGATGTATTCATTGCAGGCATGAGTTACTAGCCCTGGCTAAGACTCTTTCATTTTGAATAGCAAATGTGTATGTGTGTGGGGGGGAACAAGCTGACAACACCAATTCTACCTGTTTCAAAAATTCTGACACAGAAACAAAACAAACAAACAAAGCATCTTACCTAGACAAGCATATGAGATGGCAATGGTTAGGTAATGAACTACATTAAAATTAACTTTTGATGGATGGGATGTAGACCCTAGTTATCTTAAGAATCTTATAGCAATGACTTAAAATTTAAACAATATCTTCTGCCGAAGTATGAAGCTATAGTATATTCAGAATATGGTGGCTTGATTGACACCTTTTAGTTAAATTCTCCGAAACCACCTTTGGGTTTGTGTGATTAATGGAAATCAGCTGACTAAAGTTTATGGCAAGATCTATTGTAGAGGTGTTTATTAGCTGGTTTCTCTAAGTACTTATAAGTACTTTTGTTGACTTTTATATGTAATTTATAAGTAACTTTCTTTCCCAGAAAAATTGTGACCTTTACTTTGCAGTGATCAGATTCCCCCATACCACCATGGCTTTGCTGTTTCTTAATTACCTCTATTGATTACCACTCCCTCATCCTCCAAATTTCTGCTATGAAAGTCACCTGTGTGATGGCTGTTTCCCGCCCCCCCCCCAACACTAGGGGCCCTTGTGTGCTGTGGTTTAGACAAGTGTTCTGCACAGCCCTGCGATATCTGAAGCTTGTTATGACTCTGGGGCTCCTGGGAACTGGTGGAATCTTGCAGAAGGGAGTTAGGTCATCGAAAATATGATAAAGAAGTGGCCAAGACTGCTGAGTCCTTCTCCCTATTCTTGCTTCCTGGGTACCTTGAGTTTCATCCACACAGTCCAGATGTGTTGTCTCAGCATAAATCCAAAGCAAAGAGACCAACTGACCAGAAACTGAGACCTCCAAAACCTGAGATAAATCAAACTTTCATTCCTTCGTAGTTAAATATCTCATGTATTTTGTTATCACTATGGGAAAGCGTACAAATAAATGGGTCTCTGGGTCTGGAAGCACAGTACCTATCTGTTACCTATAGTTACATTTACTCTATTATTTTCTTATTCTCCCAATTCCCTTACCATTTCTGGTTTTAAGAAGAATCCTTGAGTATTGGGACATGAGGAATACTTGTGTTTGTGGCAACAAGTTTGCCTGTAAAATTGGACCTATACGTACAAGCTAAGCAGCCAGCTTATGATCAAGAGGACCTTTCCCAATGTCTTTAGATGTTCACAGAGTTCAGGCAAAGACACTAGACCATTTCCACAGAAACAAAAAGCAATTCAAGAAAAATACCTGGGTGTCCAACCTCCTCTAATACAAATATCAATATTGGCCAAACAGCTAAACGATGAGGCTTTTCTAAACTGCTTTTCCTGCTACCGGACTCGCTTTTGTCACTAGGCTTGCTGTTATATTTGTAATTCATAGCATCCAAAACAACAGCTTGGGTACAGACTGTGTCTTTTGTCTGGAAATATTAAACCAGTTCTGAGACTCTCATCTCAGCTGACAGAACCTGGCTATCACATGCTTATGCCAGCAGATCTAAAAAAATAATTAATCAGATATCATTACATGATTAGTGTTTACATTTTCTTACAAAAGTGTTTGCTTACCTTTGCTCCTTTCTGATATAAAACTTAGTGAGTTTAAAAAAAAAATAAGAATGGCTGCCCAAGACTAGATACAGACATCAGAAAGTAAATTGTATTCTGTTGAGATCTGCCCCTTTGCCTCAAAAAACATCCTTGGGACAGTATTCATGGCAGTTGGAGCTTTCAAAAAATGAGAGTGCCTATTTAATACATCAGATGAATTTGAAGATTTCTTCCCTAAAATTTACATTTATAAATACATGCATGGTATGTACTCACTGATAAGTGGATATTATCCCAAAAGTATAGATTACTCATGATACACCTCACAGATCTTAAGAAGTTAAACAAGAAGGAAGGCCCAAGTGAGGATGCTTCAATCACACAGAAGGGGAAACAAAATATTCATGGAAGGCAGGAGGGAGAAACCTGTGGAGGGAGGGGAGGGGGAGTAGAAAGGTGGGGCAGGATCAGGTATGGGAGACAGAAGAGAAGTCCAGAGGACCAGAAGAATGAATGGAAATATGCAGCTGCTGGAAGTGGGAGGTCCGGAAAGCCCCAGAGACCTTGGATAGGGGAGGCTCCCAGGACTCAATGTGGGTGATTGAAGCCAAAATGCCCAACAGTTGGGATATGGAACCTGAAGAAACCACCTCCAGTAGTTAGGCAGGATCTCCAATGAAGGGATGGAGACATCAATCCACCTTCAAAATTTTTTGACACAAAATTGTTCCTGTCTAAAAGAAATGCAGAGAAAAAAAATGGAGCAGACACTTAACGAATGGCTGAGCAGTGACCAGCCCATCTTGGGATCCATTCCATTGTTGGGTACAAATCCCTGACTCTATTACTGATGCTATGTTGTGTTTGCAGACAGGAGCCTAGCATAGCAGCCATCGGAGAGACTCTACCAGTAGCTGACTGAGACAGATGCAGATACTCACAAGCAAACAATGGACTGAGGATGGGGACACCTATGAAAGAGTTAGAGGAAGGACTGAAGTAACTGAAGAGATGGCGATCCTATAGGAAGACCAACATGTAAACTAACCTGGACCACTTGAAGCTCTCAGAAACTGAGCCACCAACCAAAGAGCATACACGGGCTTGTCCGAAGCCCCCAGTACATATGTAGCAGAAGGCTGCCTTGTCTGGCTTCACAGGGAGAGGATACATCTAATCCTGTAGAGACTTGATGCCCCAGAGAGGGGGGATGCCCAGGTGGAGAAACCATCTCAGAGGTGAAAGGGAGGGGGAATTGAGGAAGAACCCTGCAAGCAGGGACTGAGAGGGAGGGAAGTTAACATCTGGGATATAAATAAATAAAATAACTAATTAATAAATGACAAAACTTCTGTGTGTGAGGGGTCACAGAAGCACCAAGTAGAAAGAAGGGATGAATGAACAAACTTAAAGCATTCGCCTTTGTTCCGAAACAAGACGAGTGTCTGAGAGATGAACAAAAGCTTCGTGTGACCATAATGACATACTTCACACACATAGGAAGAACATCCAGGACACATTTATGAATTAACAATGACCCTTTACCATCAGGCACTCAATGTGGCCACAGTCCCTCAGGGGTGGTGACCAACCAGAAGGTGTAAAAGACCTATCCTCCACCAGGACAAACCCAATCTATCTACAAGAACAACTGCTACAGAATATGCTACTGTTGGATCATGTCTACCAGGTCACTATCTAGGGCCAACAGTCCATCCTCAAACTCCAAATGGTGTGGGCTGGAAATGTGGATGCCATGTTGCCAGCACTGGCTCCTGACCTGGCTGTGCACTGCAAATATCAAAGGTCACTGTGGCCCAGCTGCAAAGAATATGCTGGCAGTTCAAAGACAGGCTACTTACTCATCATTGTCAACAAAGTCATTTACCTATTTAAATGAAAACAGTTAATAGATAATGCTCAGAAATGTAGATTTATTTTGTTCTGAAAAAAAGAAATCCTATCTTACAACTTCTTTGCCATATTTAAGTATTATATGAACACAAAGAGTCTGAACCCTCCTTGGCCAGAGGGATTATGTGAAATTATTGCTGAGCTCTTGAGAGATTCAACTAAGAATTCCCCGTGAATAGATAGTGCCCTGCTGTTCCTTTCTTCAACATGGAGAAAATACAGGCAGTGATATTAATAAGAGTCCTTTGTAGGAAGATTAAAGTAAACATGGCTGAGGGCCTCCTGTTATCTGTACTTTGACCCCCAGTTTCTTCCTAATATTCTCCCTCAAATCTCTTATTTTCTTTCCTGTCTCGAAACTTAGCTAATTGAAAACTGTTAAATTTAACAAAACAGCTGTTGAAAGGAACATCCTGACAGAGGAATGTCACTGTGCCCACCATGCCCAGTGAGAAGAATGAACATGAAAACCAATCTCTCACTGTTGCAGAGGAAAGTTTTGCAGTAGCCAAGGACAAAGTGTGTCTGAGTCCAATTACAGGTAAGTCTCTCTCTTTTTACCTTTAAAACCTCAGGCCTGCTTTGGCTTATAGATGATGGAGTCCCAGGTACCCTCTGGTGTGCATCAGCTCGATAAAGCCTTTGTTTAAGCCACTTCCACCATTTTCTTTTTATAAAAGAGACCATCAACTTTACTACTTTGCAGAAATCTTCCCTCAGTTCTAGGGACTGGGTGGATGCTTTTGTCATATTCCCTCCCAGCCAATCCTGAAGGCCCATTATTGTGGTACTGAGTAGAAGGAATAACAGTGGCTCAACTCTTTATGCCTTCCAGGAGAATATAAGCTCTTTTTTTAGGGCTAGGGCATCTCTTCTGTAAGACACATAAGAAGCACTCATGCATTTTCTAAATGATGACAGGCTTTTTCTTATAAATATAAAATCATGTTAATCCTTATCAAACTTGCCTGATCTACAATTTATCTAGGCTTCTTAGCCTGGCCAGATCTTAGCATCTAACAGTGTCAAAGGACTGTGAAAAACCAAGGAAAACTCTGTAGGTGTTATTTGCATAATCCAATGGCCACCATGGATTAGATGCCATTGAAAAAATTAGTCACTATTGCTCTATCTTAGCAAATTACTCCTAGACATTCCACCAGTCAGGCAGATCCTCATTTCAGCCTTCTCGCTGTGCTTCTCCTTTCTTAGGAATTGTATTGTGAGTCAGAATAGCATGGGGATTTCACATTTCTGCACAGGCAGAGTAGTATTTTGGTAAGTGATGGTTTCTCTGGAAGAATAAATGTTGGTTTTGAGACTAGCTATTTCTTTGTTGACTTAAGACTCTCAAATGTGTCTAGGCATCTTGATGGGTCCACTTTACTGTCCTTATCTTAGAATTTTCTTTTTATTACCTCTATGGACTTTGGTTTATTGAATTTTATGTTCCCATCCCATACATACCACAGTAGATGTATTTTAAATATTTGCTGTATGAGGGAAACAATCAGAGTCACAAGAATTACAATGCATCATGATAGAAATGAGAGCAGATGTCACTGAAGGTCAAGGGAGCAAAGTTAGAGACAGTCATATTTGGAGACTCCATTTTTCCTCTTTTCCATTTGCCTCCTTTGTAGCCATCGAATGGACAGTAGAAAGGACCTCAGTACCGTTATCAGAATTCACCATTCTTTAAATCAATGTTCTCCAAGTGAGCTTCATGAGAATTTAGATTCACAGCTGTGAATGTCAGTTTGTAACTTGATGTGGCAGATGCTGATAATGGCTCCCTACCACTACTCAGCCCTAGCCATTCCAGGAATTCTCATGGGTCCTTCTTCTCTTATGCCTCCTTTATGAATATCGATGCAAAAATACTCAATAAAATTATTGAAAACAGAATTCAAGAGCATACCAAAATGATCACTCACCACGATCAAGTAGGCTTCATCTCAAGGATGCAGGGATGGTTCAAAATAAGAAAATCCATCAATGTAATCCACTATATAAACAAACTCAAAGGGGAAAAAAAAACATGATCATCTCGTTAGATGCTGAAAAAAAAAAAACTTTGACAAACACTACACCCTTCATGCTAAAAGTATTAGAGAGATCCGAAATTCAAGGACCATATCTAAACATAATAAAAGCAATATACAGCAAGCCAATAGCCAACATCAAATTCAAGGGAGAGAAACTTAAAGCAATTCCACTAAAATCAGGGTCAAGACAAGCTGCCCACTCTCCCCCTAGCTATTCAATACAGTATTCAAGATTCTAGCCAGAACAATTGGACAACAAAAAGATATCCAGTGGATACAAATTAGAAAGGAGGAAGTGAAGATACACCTATTTGCAGGTGATATGATAGTATACATAAAAGGGAACTAAAAAATTCTACCAGAGAACTTCCACAGCTGATAAACAACTTCAGCAACGTGGCTGAATATAAAATGAACTCAAACAAATCAGTAGCCTTCTTCTACTCAAAGGGTGAATGGGCTGAGAAAGAAATTAGGGAAATGACAGCCTTCATAATAGTCACAAATAACATAAAATATCTTGATGCAATTCTAACCAAACAAGTGAAAGATCTGTATGACAAGAATTTCAAGTCTCTGAAGAAAGACATGGAAGAAGATCCCATAAGATGGAAAGATCTCCCATGCTCACAGATGGGTAGGATTAACATAGTAAAAATGGCCATCTTACCAAAAGCAATCTACAGATTCAATGCAATTCCCATCAAAATTCCAACTCAATTCTTCACAGAGATAGAAAGAGAAATTCTCAAATTCATCTGGAATAACAAAACACCCAGAATAGCAAAAACTATTCTCAACAATTAAAGAACTTCTGAGGAAATCACCATTCCTGACCTCAAGCTGTACTACAGAACAATAGTGATAAAAACTACGTGGTATGGGTACAGAGACAGGCAAGTAGATCAACGGAATAGAATTGAAGTCCCAGAAATCAACCCACATACCTATGGTTACCTGATCTGTGACAAGGGAGCTAAAACCATCTAGAGGAAGAAAGACAACATTTTCAACAAATGGTGCTGGCTCAACTGTTGGTCAGCATGGAGAAGAATGCAAATTGACCCATTTTTATTTCCTCGTGCAATGCTCAAGTCCAAGTGGATCAAGTACTTCCACAAACCAAACCAAACCAAACCAAACCAAACCAAACCAAACCAAACCAAAACAAAACAAAACAAAACAAAACAAAACAAAACAAAACAAAACACCAACCAACCAAACAAACAAAACAAAACAAAACAAAACAAAACAAAACAGATACACTGAATGTAGTAGAAGAAAAAGTGGGAAAGAACCTCTAACACACTGGCACAGGGGAAAATTTCCTGAACAGAACGCCAATGGTTTATACTCTAAGATCAACAATTGACAAATGGGACCTCATAAAATTGCAAAGCTTCTGTAAGGCAAAGGGCACTGTCAATAGGACAAAATGATAACCCACACATTGGGAAAAGATCTTTACCAACCTTATATCTGATAAAGGGTTAATATTCAATTACAAGTTAAACTATTTAGAGGTTAGAGAAAAGGACAAAAGCAAAATAAAACTGAGGCCAAAACAAAACAAAACAAAACAAATCAGAAAAGAGAGAACAAAAACATACACATCTACCAGCCAGTCAACCAACTAAACAAACCAACGGTGCAGAACAACAAAGGAGACATGTGGAAGAGGGACAGGAGAAACCAACTGAACACAAGCAGAGACAAATCATAGCAAAGACTTCCATAGCCTTGTTCCAGTCTGTAAGTCCTGCTAGTTTTTCAAAAACCAATTGTTCTGAGCACCTGAGATTCCTAGAACTGCATGTGCATCAAGTCCAATCACAGAGACTAGTGAAGCTTGGATGTTGACTCTTGAGTTGGGTCATGGGTTGTGTCTTGGCTACATTGGAGCAGGTAACAGGTGCTGCTAAAGCTTTTGGCATGTATGCTGATCACCAGAACGGATGATCGACAGGATGACTGATTTCAAAACCACGGTCTCTCTCTGATCTCTGGGGTTTGATACATTTTGACAGGATGCAAATTTACTGCGAGTTTTATAACATAGTAATGGCATAATATCTATGTTCTCACTGCTAATATGAAGCAATAACATAAATTTTTATATGTTGTTCTTGCATTCTGTGACCCTTGATATCATGTACTCTTTATAGATGGCTTAATGACACTAGATAGGGTCGTTTTTATTTCTTCCTTTATAATCTTCCTGACTTCAGGTTCTTTTTTCTTTTTAATTAAAAATGTTGTTAGTTATTATACTGTCTTTAATTAAAAATCTAGCATCACACTGAATAAAAGTGCTAAGAGCTTTGTTTTGTTCCTAGTCTGAGAGAAGAACTGATCAGTTTTCACTATTCATTAGAATTGGCAAAGCTGATTGTTTGGTTTTGTAGATGTTCTTAATTGACTTGGGGACATTTCCTTCTAAACCTAGTGTGTGTGTGTGTGTGTGTGTGTGTGTGTGTGTGTGTGTGCTCTCTGTGATGGTCTATATGTACATATTCATGAGTATGAATGTGGGCACTCCTGCATCTCAGCACACATGTCGAAGTTTGAGGATATCTTCAGGCATCAGTCTTCTTTCCTCCTTGTCTGCGAAAGGCTCCCTTTGCTGTTTTCTCAGTGTCAGGCTAAATTCTGAGGGGTTTTCTTCTCTCCATCTCCCATTTCCCCATGGGTTTGCTTCACTGACAGCTTTTCCCTCTATTTGTCTGGCTTTGATGTGAGTTCCAAGGGCTCAGACTTGGGTCCTTATGCTCACCATGTCAAGTGTTTTCTCTCCCTGCAACATCTCCCATCCTATTTGCCTGAGTGATTTTATAGAAAATACTCTGGAATCTTGTCAAGCATTTCCTACACAAATATACTGCCTAGGAGTCCCCTTTCTTAGTCTACAAACATGGTAGATTATACTTGTTGAATTTTGGATATTTCTACATTGAAGCAAACATCCCTTGGTCATAGTACAAGTTTTCTTTTTATATATCAGTGTATTTTATTTGCTTGTATTTTTTTATTTTGAGAAAAATATTTGTTTGCAACTTTCTTTATTCACACTATTATATCATCTTTATTTGTATATTGTTAGAGTAATACTTTGCAGAATGAATATGGATAGATCCTATCACTTTCATTTTCTAGAAGAAATTTTATGCATCTAAAGTTAAATTTTCTTTAAATATTTAGTAGAATTCTTTGGTAAATAAATCTACATTTATTGGGTTTTTGAAATTTTTAAGTTTCATATTTAAATGTAGTTAATTGTAACAGGGATAAGCAGCCGACCAACTTTATGTTAAATGAGTATTATCTATTCTCTCCATATTATTCATTTTTGTGTGTGTAGGATTCTTAATAGTATTGCCGTAAGCAGTTTTTTTTTAACAAAAAAAAAAACATTTTTTTTTTCATTTAAAAAAGTTTTAGGTCACATAAAACAAGGCAACATTTACTCCTTCTTCTCGTCTTCTGGCACTGGGTCTGTGGGCGGCTCCTCCACTGTGGCGCTGTTGCTCTCTGAGCCTGTGTTACTGTCACTGGTCCCTTCCACCTCCATGCTGTCAACCCCCTCCTGCCCACTCTCCTTGTCCTCAGGAGTAGACGTGCCTTCTTCACCATTCTGCTGGCTCTCTGCCATGTCTTCAAGGTGTGTCTCCTATGTCTCCATCGGGATGTTCTCCTCATCCTTCTTCTCCTCTGCTTTGTTTGCCACTAATCTTCCTCAGGGGCGATGCTGGTCTGACTGCGTTCAGCCTGCTCTGCTGCCTCCTTCTCCCTCTCCTCCTGCCTCTTGCGGGCCTGTTCCTCCGCTTGTGCGATCTCAGCTGCAATCTTCTCTATGTCTACTTCCACCTTCAGGCCACATAACCTTTTAAGTTCATTGTTAAAGGAGTCTGTGCTTTCCAGGAATTTCCTCTTCTTTTCCTGGTGTCGTTCCTCTATCTGAAGGAGCTCGGCTTCTAGTTTCCGCTGATGAACCATTAAAGACTGGACCTGTCGCTTGAGGACCTGCATTCTAGCTGTTGTGACAACCGACCGCACATCAGGTACCACACTCTCACTGAGGATCTCACTGATGAGACGGTGGTTTCTCTGGAAACGGGCAGTGGCTGTGTGCTTCATTGAAAAGCCATCATCATAGTCATCTGGATCCTCAGCAGGCTGAATGCTCATGTAAGGTTCTCCTTTCTCCATGCGAGACTGTCTCTGTCGACTTTCTTCCTCTAATGCAGCTTCCGCACGACTTTTTGCATTAATATAGGCAAGGTACGCAGGGGAATTATGGTAGGCCTTCATAGACTCATTGTACTCTATCTTTTCTGCTTCGTATTCGTGTAAATATTCTTGCTTCTCTTCATCAGTGAGATCTCGCCACATGCCACCAATAATCTTGCCAATCTCCCACAACTTTAGGTCAGGGTTGGAAGCCTTTACTTGGTCCCAGACCTTTCTGCTGTACCTCATGTAGGGCATCAGCGGCTTATCTGGTGGCTTTGGAGGCTTTGGAATCGTAATGCCAGAGGACGCTGTGACCCGGCTGTTGGTGCCCGGGTTTTCTCCCAGCCTGTAGTTGTTGTAGGCGAGATGACTGTATGGATTGTATCCCACAAACCCTGGTGTGCTGGGCATTTGTGTTGCAGGAGCTGGGGTGGGAGGTGGGGCATAAGATGGTCTTTTTGACATTTTGGGAGATTAAGTTCTCAGTTCCTTAAGAATGAATCTGAGACACCGCGGGCCGAGCAGGCGCCCGCAGCTCCGGCTTCGCTTCCCTTTGTCCCGCCAGCAGTTGTTTTTATATAGTCTTTACAGCTTTGATTCTCTCCTCTCGTTTCTATTGCCTAAATTATGGTCAGAAATAATCGGAGACATTTTCGTCGCGTTTTCTGTTGGAGATGCAACAGCATCTTCCTAGACGAGAACGAATGACTGAGCTGTGGCACTACCTATGAAGACAGTTCTCGATTCTCTAGGAACTGCACATTGGATTGTAGACGAACTTTCTCTGATTCACTAATTTGGGATAATGTAATTCACATATTGCCCAATTCAGTGGGTTCACTTTACACCTGTCTGTGTGGCCATATCTGTAAGTGAGATGGATGAATATCAGAAATATCTGGGGTGACTGGTTGAGAACACAGGTGCAGCAACAGAAACAGCATCCTAACTGATTCTTTCTTTAGGGAAGAAATCATTTTAATGGAGCAAAATGTGTTTGATAACTGAGCATTGCGTGAGAAGGGAAAGCTTGCTTTTGTCTGGCACTATTTTGTCAGTAGGCTACGATACAGGTGTCTCTGATGTCTGCTAAGGAAGGGATATTCAGAATAACGACATGGGTCAGAAGCCATTACTGTGCAGAAGTTTCAGAAGGCAAGAAGGACAAATGACACTCAAAGGGCCTAAAGAGCTTCTAATACATACAACAGCATTTCACCTTCAATCTCTCCTCATTATGTCAACTTGACACAGGCTAGTTATCTGAAAGGAGGGAACCTCATTTAAGAAAATGTCTCCCTAAGATCTGGCTATAGGACATTTGCTTAAATAGTGATTGATGGAGGAGGGTGCTTCATTTGGGGGTTAATGGAGGAAGGCCTAGCCCATTGTGGGTGGGGCTATCCCTGGGCTAGTAGTCCTGGGTTGTATAAGAAAGCAGGCTGAGCAAGCCATGGGAAGCATATAAAGTAGCATCCCTCCATGGCCTGCCTCTGCATCAGCTCCTGCCTTCAGGTTCCTGCCCTGGCTTCCTTTAAAGATAGATTACAATGTGGAAGTGTGAGCTAAACAAACTCTTTCCTCTCCAACTTGCCTTTTGGTTATGGTGTTTCCTTACAGCAATAGAAACTCTAAGTTACCCATGGACTCTCTGAAGGGGGATCACACTCCAACAATCCTTGGGATGCTCTGAGCAGTCCCGTTATGATGCACACAAGGTATATTTTAATTGGAGAACAAGGAAACACATTTTTATTTTGATTAATGATCCAAATTATCCAGTTTCTTTAGAACCAAAGATATTTTTAAACATTCCAATAAAGTCCCTGATAACTTCTTTCAAAATAATTGTGTCTAAAGCACGCGTCTCAGCTCTGCCTGTGCAGCAGAATCATTTGGTATAATGATTAATTATATGTGTCAATCTTGTTAGATTCTGGGGCCCAGGTGTTTAGTCAGATACTAGTTTAGTTTTAACTGTGAAGACATTTTACAGATGTGATGTGATTAAAATTGTTAACTTGAAGACAAGCATATTACCTACCGTTCCTAACACAAGTGGATCTCAGTCAATTCATTCAGAGCAAAGACTGACGTTTCCCAGCATCCTTGTTACTTTCTCATTATTGTGGTAACGTACAAAAGCACCTTGAGGGAGTACAGATTTATTTTGACCTATAGTTCCTGAGTGATACAGGCCATTGAACAGGGAAGACATGGCAGTGGGTACTAAAGCCATAGAGACAATGGCAGGATTGTGGCTGGTAACACTGCATCCAGACTCTGGAACCAAAAGTGCATAAAAAAAAAATGGGACCAGGCTGTCTTGACTCAAGTCCCTCCTGCAGGGAACCACTTACTTTAATAATACTGTACCTCCAAAAGGTCCCACAATCTTCTCAAACAGTTCCACCATCTGGAGATCAAAGGTTCAAACACGTGAGCCTATGGGGGAATGCTTTACATTTAGAAAAGACACAACTCTCCTCAAGACTATATCATGAGGCCTATAAGAATAGCTGGCCTGGTAAGACAGGCCCACTGGTACAGTAGTGACATAACTGTCCTGGGAGTAACCAACCACTTACTGGTTAGATTTAAGTTCACCTTCACAAGATGAAACTCATGTCTGGCACCATTATCAGACAGAGAACCTATGGATAAACAGGTTGTAGCCCTAGAGAAAAAAATTATTCCTATTATTATGCTAAATGGACATAGTACCAAACCAATTCCTAATGACTCATTTCATACCTATAGATCAATGAACCGTTCAACCTTTATCAGAAAAGTTTTATAGTAGACAGTGATTAATACAGAAAACCACAACTGGCCAAGGTTCAGAGGATAAGAGCCTGTGGAATGCCTGTCCCTAACTGGAATGCGTATACCATACTGTCCCTCAAAGGCTCAGAAATAATTGTTGGGGGGGGGGGAGGAGAAGTGTGTAAGAGACAGAGGCAGTGGAGAACTCCAAGGGAAAGTGTCTTCTGGACACAGCAGGGAAGCTGCACACAGGAACTCACAGTAGCCATGATAACATCCAAGGGACCTATGCAAACTTAAGCCAGACCAAATGCTAGTGGGAAAATGGAAGCTGAGCATGGAAGCCCAGATGGACCAGAGAAGCTGTTATCAGTTGTTAGCCATTAGTAGAGACAGAGAGAGCTTCCTCTAAGAGCCTTAAGGTCCCTGCTTAAGTTGACCACACTTCAATGGAAGACTACACATCTAAGAATATTTGGGTACAAATTTATTTTTTAAAAATAAAGATACAAAGTAGGGTACATATGGACATAGGGTTGAATCTGGTTATAGTTGGGTGGGACGTGAACATGATCAAAACATGTTGTACAAATCTCAAACAACTGAAACAAAATCTACCCATGTTTCTAGCATCCTGATTTGCTAGCATCAACAGATTTTGTTTCTAGAATCAACAGATTTTGGGCTCAGGACCTCTGCATCAACTTCTACCTGAATGTCTTGCCTGCCAGATTTCAAATTTGCCATCTCCACAAATACATGAGCCATTTCCATAAAAACAACCCCCCCACCCTCTAGAACCCAGCTGTCTTACATCATTTTAGGTAGTCTAAGAATGTCAGTTAAGGTTCTCCAGAAAAATAAAATAAATATCTGATCTGTCTGCTCTCTGTAATAGGGGGCCTTTCATGTCCTATTTCCTTAGGAACTGGTGTGCAAGGTGAATTTTAAAGCAAATGTAAGAAAGCTAGGCTCCACCCACAGAGATCCCAGGTATATTTAGATGATTTAGAGTATTTCCTCCTACATTTTTTCTTACCTTATACAAAGTAGTATACTCTATAAATGAGAGAGAGAAAGAGAGAGAGAGAGAGAGAGAGAGAGGAGAGAGAGAAAACATCTCCTATATGTTAGTTTCTTTTTCATGATGTGACTAAATACTTGACAAGAAGTGACTTAAAAGAGTGTAGGTTTATTCTGGTTGGAATGTCTACAGTCTATAGCAGCAGAGAGGTAATGACTGCAGAAGCTTGCTCACACTGGAGCAGATTAGGAAACACATACAGAGGGAGAGAAGGGAAGGAGGAGGGTCAGGGGGGAGGGGGCAAGGGAAGGGAGAGGGAGAGATTCATCTAGAACTGGAGTTGGAGGATAAACTTCAAAACCTGCCACCACCCCCAGTGACCCACTTCCTCAAGCCATGTGCCTTCTCTCAAATTTCCCACATCCTCCTGGGAAGGCTCTACCAGTTGGGGACCGAGTGTGCAAATACAGGAGCTTTCCAGGGGTGTTTCATCTTAGCCTTCCCCCACATGGTGGTTTATTTCATAACTTCTCATGAAAAGTTTTGGAGATTTTAAATTAGGTTCTGTTTCCTAAAGATCATTCTTGTTACTAAAGGGGGTAAATCAGACTCCAGAGAGGACTGCTGGTGTCATTTATAGGGTCCCCAGTCTTTTCCTGGGAGCCTTGTAGGTTCTGGGTGGTTCAGCCTGTGCTGGGCTCGCCTCATTGCTGTTCATCTATGCAGCCCACGGTGCCACTCTGAGCCGGAGATGTGAGCGGTTGTCTTCTTAGTGGGGACCTGAGATCTCAAAACCCCACTGTACGGCTTATTGGTGAGCAGAACAAATCTGTTCTGTCTGAGAAGTTGAACAAAAGAGTGAGGGACTGTCATCCAGGACACGGTGTCTTCAGTCTGAAGGTCAGACAGAAGCAGACAGATGATGTCTGTTGTCGTTTTTAAACCCTTGTTTTTAATTATGTTTGTCAAATGGAGAAACACAAAAGGAGCTTCTGTTTTTGCTCCCGCATTGTTGCGAAAGAGGCTGTTAGCAGAATTCTTGTGTCCTAATATCTGTGAAGCTCTAAGAATGAAGCGTCAGACTCCAAGTTCCTAATGAGCTCCAGGCAAGTGCCGAGTGTGAAGGATGATTTAAAGGCAAGAGAAAGTAAAGGCTTCCTTTTGATTTAGTTTAATCATTCTCCAGAAAGGAAAAGTGAGTCCTAAAGAGAGGGAGGGGCAGCTCCCCCGACAGTTTGTTGCTTCCAGCTACAGAATAGAACATAAAGCTAGAGTCTATATCAGACAGGCTATGTGTTTCAAAGGCCTGGGGGGCGGCAGGAATAGTTTCAACACCCCCTGGACTGCATATTCTGGCACTGTAAGTGAAAACTCTTTTTAATCTTCAAGGCTGGCATGTCCTGATGGGCTTACTTTTTTGGCCTTAAAGCTGGGATAGAAACAAGACTCTTGCCAGTGCATTCATATTCTGCGGCTAGTAGTCAATTTTCACTGCAGTGTCTTCAGAGGCCTAATGTATATGCAGTCAGCTACTCTGGGATGTTTAACATCATCCACAAAATGAAGAAGGGAAGGGAACAAAGTCACTTTTGAAGTCAGTCTAGTATTTGATGACAGCAACTTAAACTTCCCCCTTGAAATACTGCGTCAGTTTAGTAATGTGTTACATGGCTTTGGTGCCCCTCTAGTCAAAAATAAAGACACACTGGGCAGTGGTGGTGCACGCCTTTAATCCCAGCACTTGGGAGGCAGAGGCAGGCGGATTTCTGAGTTCGAGGCCAGACTGGTCTACAGAGTGAGATCCAGGTCAGCCAGGAGTACCCAGAGAAACCCTGTCTCGAAAAACAAAAAACAAACAAACAAACAAAAACCAAAAAAAAAAAAGACACCAATATTTAATTTTAAATATTTTAAAGCTTAGGCCTTAGCTGGGCAGACTCTCAACTAGATCATGTAAGTTAACCTGGCCAAATAGTCCCACCCCACTACGGCTAGTTATAATTTCCAGGCCTGTACTCATGTCTCTCTCCATTTGGTCCTTCCCAGAATCCCTTTCTCCCTACCAGGAAGTCCCGCCTTCCACTTCCTGCTCAGCCTTTGGACTTTGGCCTTTACTCTACAAAATACCATATTCCAGTCTGAATCATCAGGAGGGCAATGCCTCATCTACCTTTTTGTGTCACCCTTTTGCCCGGATGAGGGTTATGTGACCTGCTTTGCAGAAGCTCCCTATTTCACATGATGATCTCAGAGAATCATCTTTTGGGCAGGTGAGGAAGGACGAACATTCAATACAGAAAGCTGATGATAGGCTGTTGAGAGGATAACACTCAATATTCTGCCAGCATTTAGCGCACTGTTTAAGAATCAAATGTACAACCAATGGGTACAAGCGGGCCCTGGCTTTGCCTGTGGAGACTGAGTACACCTTCCCACTTGCTGAATAGGTCAAGGCCTTCCTGGCTGATCAATCTGCATTTGTGGCAAATGTGGGGCTAGAGAGACAGACAGTTTAGTAGTCTACAGTACTTGCTGCTCTTGTAGAAGACCCAGGTTCAGTTCCCAGCACGCACACAGTGGCTCACAGAAGCCTACAACTCTAGTTCCAGGAGATTTGATGTACACTTCTTGCTTTTGCTGATATCACGCATGCATGCACACAGTACATGTATACACATGCATGTGTACAGGAAGAACACTCGTGCACACAAGAATTAAATGTGTAAAGGTCTTTGGAAAAGAAATGTAGAGGTTAGGATTTAGTTGAGTGGTAGAGAGCTTGCCTGTGGGTTTGGCCCTCAGCTCCCAGGGGGAAAAAGAAAAAAACAAACAAACAAAGGAAATATAAATGTGAGACTAGAGACGGCTGTGTGAGACACACATATTAGGAAGGGAGGGTGGGAGAGGAGAGGAAGGCTGAGTTTGTTTGGGGATCTTTTGGTGTCCATGGTGTAAACGTCTCTACAGTGGCTTGTTTCCAGCTGTCAGAGTGATGCGACTCTATGTGGATGTTGAAGGACTAATGCAGGATGGACAGGCAACCAGCTGCGGCTTCTCGGATGGGAAGAGTCCAGGGCAATGATGATGGGACTTGTGAAGAGAGAAAGTGCTGGAAGCAGAGAACTCTACCTCTGTGCCAGCCAGGTGGGTAACTTTTTTTCTAACTAAGCTCAGCTGGAAAACGGGAACACTCATACCAATCCTATGGTATTACTAAAAGGAGGAAATTAAATATGCAAATGTATTCAAATCCCCTTATTAGAGTGTCCAGTACATAATAGAGCCCCATAAATATAATTTCCTTTTCTTTTTCTTCACAACTATTACCATTTCCAAACTGCCTCACTTTTTAATCTTTTCCTAGTCTGTGGGTTTTGAAAATACCACCCTCTGTTTTAATATGTATGAGAAAATCCTTGAAGTGGTGTGAGGGGGTCGGCATTAGGTGGGGTTTAATCTTGTTCTCTTTTCTGTTTCTTTTTCTTATTACAGCTTTCCTTGCTCCCACAAATGTTCGCAAAGTTGCTGGGGTTTTTATAAAGCTGTTCAGAGATGTTAAATTATTTGTTCATGGCTATCCAGAGAGTATGTGAAAAAAGCAAGAAATGAACCAAGTAACTTTGTGACCAGTCAAAGCTTCCTGTGGCCTGTGTTACTTGTGGGTTCCCAGTCATTATTAGTCTCACACTGGTGATGTTTTCTCTGGCTGCTGCTTCTTCTGTCCATCTAACCCACAACAAAACTAGATGCTGCTGAGGGTCACAGGTGGGTCAAGCACCATGGCCCTCTTCTCCACAAAGCAACTGGTTTTCACTGTCATCTCCAGTCACCGATGGGCATCCTGTCTCGTGGCACTCATGACATCCAATTATGGGTCTCCTGCTTAGTCAGAGCCAGCAGTTTGGCCCAGGGCTGGTTGAGTCCAGAGTCCACTCTGCCTTCTGCCCTGTAGGCTGGTTGTCTAGGAACATAGTTTTTAAGCATGGTAACTAGGTTATCAGTAGCAATACTAATGTGGCCTCAAAACCCATTAAAACTCAGCCAGCGTTTCTTGGAGCCTCTCCCTTAGCTCTGTATTTCCCAGGAGTAAGCTTTCTGGAGTGACCATCCAGTTGAGTGAGAGATATCACTGGAGCCCTCTCCCCCCAATTCTCTTTCCCTTTCTAGGGAAACTCCCTGTAGACCAGGGCATCACTGCAATCAATTCATTAGAATAAATTAACAGCACTCCTTACCTTCTTAGCATGCACCTGGTGAAATGGTGTTTTTAATTTTGCCGCAGTGTTCCCCCAAGAGGTGCCAAGTAAACCAGGCTTCAGCATGTCTTCCATTCAAGTCCCTGCTTTTGCTCGCAAGAGAAACAACTGGGTTGCTGCCCAAGTGCCATGTGAAGTGTGAAGGGCTGTCACTAGTAAAACCTATTCTCTTCTCTCGCTTTAACACAATGACTTAGAAATGACTCTCTGATGTTAGATTTACGGTTTTATTCCATGATAAATTAATCTTTTTTAAAATTGACATTCTCATCTACTCAGGCAGTTGAAAGCAGTTAGGGAGGGGTTATGAATCAAGACGTGCTGCAGAATACTAAATATTGTGTCCTACCATGGGAGAAGGAAGGGACCTGGGAAAACTACCTCTAAAATACTAACCCATGATATAGTATTTCTGAATAATTCACACTTAATTTTCGTTAGAGAGCTAGATGGTTGAGTGTTCTAGCATTTCTTTCTTGTGCTTCTGGTCATGAGGTTTTAGCATGGGGATGTTTGTCAGGCAGCAGGCATGGAATAGTGTTATTTCAACAACAATTGTAGTCATACAAAATTCAAGCATCGAGGAAATGTTATGATGTTTATCACAGCCAAGTCCACAGGAGGCAGCTAGACTCCAGGTTCAGGAGGAATGTGAGAAAGGGTGCCTTGGGGCCCTGAGTGAAATCTTCCTGTGTTCTTTTTAATCTATGCAAGGCGTGTTTTTAAGATGTAAGTTTTCCTAACTGAGGCATACCCATCTCTATTTATTCTTGTCAGCCGTTGTCCATCACATGAGCCCTGGATGGGGCTGCACTGTACTGATACTTCTGGTACTGAGACTTCCAGGCCCTAGTCTAGTTTGACTTTGATGACTCAGGAATTTGGCATCTTGATGTTTAAGCCTATTTTAAAATTTCTGTAGCAAAACATGTATTTCACAGAGAAGAGAGGTTTATTTGGCTCACAGGGCTGAAGGCTGAAAGCCCAAGGTTGGGAATCTCCATCTGCTCAATATTTAGTGACAGCCTTATTACAGATGACATTGAGATGGCCTGGGGCCTGTGCAGACAGATCACAGGAGGGTGCAGGCTTTCTCTGTTTTTTAAAAACCTGCTCTCAAGAAAAGGACCCATGGCAGCACCCACAATGACCTACTCTGATTCTCTCTATCACTGCAATGTCTCACTACATTGGGGGGGTTATAATTCCAACTCATGGGCTACGGAGACACATTCAAACCATCTCCAAATCACAGCGCAATGAGAAAGAGACACTGGAGAGTATTCTCCAGATCTCAGAGGTAGTATCAGGAAGGTCAGGTAAGAGAACAAATGTGTGTTTCCTGATGCATGAAACTGGGCAAGATTATTAAAATGTTATTGTTTTCAAACATTCCTGGACTCATTGCTACTGGCTTGAGAGAGCCTCGTCCTTGCTGTACCACCTCTTCTTGCACTCTTACTCTCTCCTTATGATGGAGGTCTGCCTCTATGTGCAGCTAACTCTCATGCTAACAGACAGGAGAAGGCAGTGACATTCTCTGAGTTTGCATGCTTTGGGAATGCAAGAGGGAACAGTGGAGTTAAAGGTGAGGCTCTGAGCCTTTGAGATGGCCCAGAGAGTAAAGATGCTAGCCCCAAGCTTAAAGAACTGTGTTCAATCCCCAGGATCCATGTGGTAAAGGGAGAGACCTGCACCACACAAAACAAACAAATAAATGTAATTTTTAAAACTTCAAATGTGAGGCTTTGGGGCATAAGAGAAGAAGGTTGTAAAATCACCGAGGATATTTCTGGTGTACTGTGAACTCAATTTCCTTTCATGTTCTTTAAGTAGGAATTAGAAATACTCTTAAAATATTTGTTGTCATTGAACTGTATTTCTTTGATTAAGGCACAATTTCTAAACCAGACCACCCAGGGCAATAACTCATATTTGGGGTACATTATTTAGTATAAGAAGAATTCCCTTTTTTGTTTTTTTACTTTAAACTCCTATGTATTTTCTTTTTCCAGCTAACATCATTATTTTTTATTAGATATTTTCTTCATTTACATTTCAAATGCTATCCTTAAAGTTCCCTATGCCCTCTCCCTGCCCTGCTCCCCAACCCACCCACTCCCACCTCCTGGCCCTGGCATCCCCTGTACTGGGGTACATAATCTTCACAAGACCAAGGGCCTCTCCTCCCAATGATGACTGACTAGGCCATCTTCTGCTACATATGCAGCTAGGGCCACAAGCTCTGGGGCTACTGGTTATTTCATATTGTTGTTTCTCCTATAGGGTTGCAGACCCCTTCAGCTCCTTGGGTACTTTCTCTAGCTCCTCCATTGGGGGCCCCCTGTTCCATCCAATAGATAACTGTGAGCACCCACTTCTGTATTTGCCAGGCACTGGCATAGCCTCACACGAGACAGCTAAATCAGGGTCCTTTCAGCAAAATCTTGTTGGCATATGCAATAGTGTCTGGTTTTAGTGGCTGTTTATGGAATGGATCCCTGGATGGGGCAGTCTCTGGATGGTCCTTCCTTCTGACTCAGATCCAAACTTTGTCTCTGTATCTCCTCCCACGTGTATTTTGCTCCCCATTCTAAGGAGGAACGAAGTATCCACACTTTGGTCTTCCTTCTTCTTGAGTTTCATGTGTTTTGCAAATTGTATCTTGGGTATTATAAGTTTCAGGCTAATATCCACTTATCAGTGAGTACATATCATGTGTGTTCTTTTGTGATTGGGCTATCTCACTCAGGATGATATCCTCCAGATCCATCCATTTGCCTAAGAATTTCATAAATTCATTGTTTTTAATAGCTGAGTAGTATTCTGTTGTGTAAATGTACCACATTTTCTGTATCCATTCCTCTGTTAAGGGACATCTGGGTTCTTTCCAGCTTCTGGCTATTATAAATAAGGCTGCTATGAACATACTGGAGCATGTGTCCTTATTACCAGTTGGAACATCTTCTGGATATATGCCCAGGAGAGGTATTGCTGGATCCTCCGGTAGTACTATATCCAATTTTCTGAGGAACCGCCAGACTGATTTCCAGAGTGATTGTACCAGCTTGCAATCCCACCAACAATGGAGGAGTGTTCCTCTTTCTCCACATCCTCGCCAGCATCTGTTGTCACCTGAATTTTTGATCTTAGCCATTCTGACTGGTGTGAGGTAGAATCTCAGGGTTGTTTTGATTTGTATTTCCCTGATAATTAAGGATGTTGAACATTTTTTCAGGCGCTTCTCAACCATTCGGTATACCTCAGTTGAGAATTCTTTGTTTAGCTCTGAACCCTATTTTTAAAATAGGGTTATGTGATTTTCTGTAGTCCAGCTTCTTGAGTTCTTTGTATATACTTGATATTAGTCTCCTATTGGATTTAGGATTGGTAAAGATCCTTTCCCAATCTGTTGGTGGCCTTTTTGCCTTATTGATGGTATCTTTTGCCTTACAGAAGATTTGCAATTTTATGAGGTCCCATTTGTTGATTCACGACCTTACAGCACCAGCCATTGATGTTCTGTTTAGGAATTTTCCCCCTGTGCCCATATCTTCGAGGGTTTTCCCCACTTTCTCCTCTATAAATTTCAGTGTCTCTGGTTTTATGTGGAGTTCCTTGATCCACTTAGACTTGAGCTTTGCACAAGGCGATAAGAATGAATCAATTCACAATCTTCTACATGATAACCGCCAGTTGAGCCAGCACCATTTGTTGAAAATGCTGTCTTTTTTCCACTGGATTGGCTTTAGCTTTTTTTGGTCAAAGATCAAATGACCATAGTACTTGAAGTCCCAGCCAGAGCAATTAGACAACAAAAGGAGATCAAGGGGTTACAAATTGGAAAGGAAGAAGTCAAAATATCACTATTTGCAGATGATATGATAGTATATATAAGTGACCCTAAAAATTCTACCAGGGAACTCCTAAGCCTGATAAACAGCTTCAGTGCGGTAGCTGGATATAAAATTAACTCAAACAAATCAGTGGCCTTTCTCTACACAAAGGATAAACATGCTGAGAAAGAAATTAGGGACAGAATACCCTTCACAATAGTCACAAATAAAATAAAATACCTTTGTGTGACTCTAACTAAGAAAGTGAAAGATCTGTATGATAAGAATGTCAAGTGTCTGAAGAAAGAAATAGAAGATCTCAGAAGGTGGAAAGACCTCCCATGCTCATGGATTGGTAGAATGAATAGTGTAAAAATGGCTATCTTGCCGAAAGCAATCTAAAGATTCAATGTAATCCCCATCAAAATTCCAACTCAATTCTTCACCAAGTTAGACAGGGCAATTTGCAAATTCATCTGGAATAACAAAAGAACCTAGGATAGCAAAAACTATTCTCAACAATAAAAGAACCTCTGGTGGAATCACCATGCCTGACCTCAAGCTGTACTAAAGAACAAGTGTGATAAAAACTGCATGGTACTGGAACAGTGACAGACAGGTTGATCAATGGAATAGAATTGAAGACCTAGAAATGAACCCATACACCTATGGTCACTTGATCTTTGATAAAGAAGCATTCCTAACTGAGTATCAAGAAGATAATTAATTGGGGGAAGGACTTGAAGCTCAGAAACAAAAGTGGTTTAAATAGATAAAAAAAAAAGTCCTATGCTAGCTTTAATTGACTAACATGTCATGAGATGTACAAGTTTTCAGATATGTAAACAATTGAAGATCTCTGCCTTCTATGCAGATGAAGTAGCCTGCTTCTGAGAAAAAAAATGTCATTTGTAGTCTCCACCCACATTTAGCAAGAGCCAGTGGCAGAGGAGCTTGTCCACATTTGGCTGTGACTCCCCAGTGTCACAAAGGTCTGTAGCTCTTTTGTCCTGAGGTCTTGTGACTTTGAGATCTCATGACTTGGATCTCCAGGGTTCCATGCACTTAGAGTGATGCTCCGTTCCCAGAGCTTCCACTGTTCATACCCATACACTTAGCAGATGATGCTGTCTTTACCTGTTTTCCTCTGATAATTTCACAGGCATTTCCAGTCCTCATCTCCCCGAGCATTGGGCAGAGGTGCAGCCCAGTCCATACTCTGACCATCTCCACTATGCCTCACAACCAGACATATCAGAATGTCTGTTGATCCCCCTCTCAAGACTGCTCCTCACTAGTGAATGCATGACTCTGGAGCATTATAGTCCTCCATTACTCTGTGGTCTTCCCACCTCCCACATTTTTTCCATCATGATTTCCTATTAATTTAGTCTGCTCATCGCCTCTCAAGTGAGCAATGTCTCCCTTTGCACAAATAAAAAAGTGCATGTACTTACGATACTGCTATATGTATATATAGTAGAATCTCAGTAATCAACAGATCTATGACAGTGTGTGTGTGTGTTGTGTGTGTGTGTGTAGAACACTTAAAGTTTCTTCTCTTACTTTTCTTTTTTAATTATATTTTTATTACTTAAAATACTTTTAAAATTTAAGTATATTTAGATCATATCCTTCCCCACCTAACATCCTTCCAGATCCTCTCCCTCTTGCTACCTACACAACTTTAAATTCTCTCTGAAAAAACAAACTAAAGCCCAATACAACAACAACAAAAAACCCAAACCAAGAAAACAAAATAAAACCACATGACAACAAAGTGACATCAAACCATAACCTTATAAAAGTGTGTGTGTGTGTGTGTGTGTGTGTGTATGAAAAGCAAGCAAACAAGCAAGCAAGCAAACAAAGAAACAAACAAAAACTGTGGAGTCCTAATTATATGTTTATCAACTACTTCTGAATAGGAAGACTGTCCTGGGGTGATTAATATACCCTTGTCACTTTTTTGGAGAAAACTGATTTTTTTCCCCCTCCCAGCAAGTATAAGTAACAATTTAGTTGTAAACCTTTACTCTAATGCTAGAATCTCATTCATTTGCTTTTTAAAACAATGATATGAAATAAAATTTTAAAATATGTATAGTAAGATGAAACAAAAACTATCACATTGGCATTGCACATGACAAACCTTGTTCTTTGGTGTCTTCCTTCCTTTCTGGCTCATATGCTCTTTCTGCCTCCACTTCCAAGAGGTTCCCTGAACTCTGAGGGGAGAGATATGATAGATACATCCCACTCAGGAATAATTTTTTCAAGTTCTCTCTCCCTCTGCACAATGTCTGTGGGTCTCTATGTTTGTTCCCATCTGCTACAGGAAGAAGTTTCTCTGATAATGGTTGAACAAGGCACTGATTTATGAGTACATATCAGCAGAATAATGTTTTTAAACATTTATTTATTTCATGCATTTTAGTTCTCTATCTGCAACCTGTGTGCCAGAAGACATCAGACCCCATTATAGATGGTTGTGAGCCACCATGTGGTTGCTGGGAATTTAATTCAGGACACCTGCTTTTCATGGCTGAGCCATTTCTCCATCCCTGAGCAGAACATTATTCAGAGTCACTTTACCACTACATTTTTTTTTCTTTTAAGACAATTATTGTTTGGTTTGGCCCTAGGTCCCTGAGTTGTCAAATCCCAGGTTTCTGATGACTTCAACAGTATTGGGTATGGGTTCCATCCCTAGAAGTGGGCCTTAAGTCAAATCAGACATTGGTTGCCTGCCCCTACAAGCTCTGTGTCACCATTGCCTTAGCAGATCTTGCAGGCAGGACTCCAGTGTAGATTAAAAGAAAGCCTTGAATAGGGACTTGCTTATAGTTTAGAAGTTTAATTACCATAACAGAAGCATGGTTGTATGCAGGCAGACATGGTGCTGGTGAAGTAGCTGAGAGTTCTACATCCAGATAGGCAGACAGTAGGAAGAGAGAGAGCCACTGGGCCTAGCTTGAACATTTGAATTTCCAAAGCTCCAGTGACACATGTCCACCAACAAGGCCACACCTACTTAAACAAAGGTCACATCTCCTAATCTCTGTCAAGTGGTGCCACTCTTTAATGACCAAGCATTCATGGGGACCATTCCTATTCAAATCACCCCATTCTTCTCCCTGTTCCCCCAAAGCTTGTAGCCATATCATAATTCAAAACCTTCATTCAGTTCAACTTCAAAAGTCTCCATAGTCTGTCACAATTTTAACATTGTTTGAAAGTCCAAAGTTCAAAGTCTCTTCTGGCACTCAGGTCAATGTAACCCCCTATAAAATCAAATATCAAAAGCAGATCACATACTTCCAACACACAATGGCACAGAATATATGCTACCATTCTAAAGTGGAGGGAACAAAACTTAATGAGGAAATACTGGATCAACAAAAGTATAAAAAACAGCTGGGCAAACTTCAAGCTATGCGTCTCCATGTCTGATGTCAAAGCACTCTTCAGATCTCCAAGTCCTTTCAGATCTATTGACTGCAATACACATCCTTCTCTTGGGTTCCACACCCAGTCTGCAGCTCTTCCTGGCAAGTATCCCATGGCTTTGGCATCTCTAACATCTTGAGGTCTTCAAGGCAATCTATGCTTCACCATCACAGCTTCACATGGTGGCCTCTCAGGACCTCCATGAAGGGACACCCCTGACACATACCTGGCCTCAGCAGCTGGAGGTAAAGAATGAAGTCTCCCACTATCAGTGTGTGAGTGTAAATAGCTGATTTAATCTGTAGAAGTGATTCTTTTATAAACTTGGGTGCCCATTTGTTTGAATTGCAATGACCTCTGAGTAGGCTTTTCATTTGATGAGCATGTTCTATGCTTCCATATCTCCTCTGATTAGTTTTGGTTTGAAGTCTTTGGATACTAAAATGGCCGAACCAGTTTGCTTCTTTGGTCCATTTAATTGGATTTATCCTTTTACCCTGAGCTGATTTCTAACTTTGATGTTAAGGTGTGTTTCTTGGGTGCAGCAGAAGAATGGCTTCATTTTTCACTTCCATTTTGTTAGTCTGAGTCTTTTGATTGGGGAATTGAGACTGCTGCACTGAGAGATATCAATGACCAATGATTGCTAATTCCTGTTTTTGTTTGGTTGTTTTTGTTCTTTATTTTGTGTGTGTTTACTGCTTTTGATTTGCTGGTCAGGATATTTATCCTTGGGTGTCCTTAACCTCTTTAGGTTGGAATTTTCCTTCTACCACCTTCTGGAGGGCTGTGTTTGTATATAGATATTGCTTAAATTTGGTTTTATCATGGAATGTCTTATTTTCTCCATCTATGGTGACTGAAATTTTTGCTGGATGTAGTAGTGGACTGGCATCTTTGTTCTTTCAGAACCTGCAAGACATCTGTTCTGGCCCTCCTGGCTTTTAGAGTCTCCATTGAGAAGTCAGGTGTAATTCTATTAGATCTGCCTTTACATGCTGCTTGGTCTTTTCCCTTGCAGCTTTGAATATTCTTTCTTTGTTCTGCACTTTAGTGTGTTTTTGTTATTAACTACCAAAAGGACTTTCTTCTCTGGTTCAGTCTATTTGGTGTTCTGTATGCTTCTTGTACCTTGATAGGCATCTCCTTTGCTAGATTAGGGATTTTTTTTTTATGATTTTGTTGAAAATATTTTTTGTGTCTTTGACTTGAGTTTCTTCATCTCCCTCTATTCCTAATATTGTTAGATTTGGTCTTTTCATAGTGATCCATATTTCTTGGATTTTCTTTGATTGATGTGTCCATTTATTCTTTATGTATCCATCTCTTTTATTGTATGTTTGAGAAATTCCCTTCCATCCCTATATTCTGTTGGTGACACTTGCCTCTCTGGTTCCTGTTTGAGTTTCTAAATTTTTTTATCTCTAGACTTTCCTCAGTGGGATTTTCCTTATTGATTCTATTTCTGCTTTGAGGTCTTGAACTGTTTTATTCATTTACTTCCTCTGTTTGTATTTTTATAGATTTCTTTAAGGGATTCTTTTGTTTCCTCTTTAAGGACCTCTGTCACATTCATATATTCATAAAAGACGTTTTAAGATTCTCTCTCTCTCTCCCTCCCCTTCCCCCCTGTGTGTGTGTGTGTGTGTGTGTGTGTGTGTATGTGTGTGTGTGTGTTTCAGCTTTGTTGGAATATTCAGGATCTGTTGTAGTAGGATTGCTGAGCTCTAGTGGAGATTTCTCGTTCTGACTCTTACTTACTAATTGTATTTTATCCTCAAGTCTAGGCATCTGGGATTGGAAAGATTCTAACGGTTGATATCTGTTTGAGTGGGTATTTTTTTCCTTGGGTTCTGTTTCCTCTCTGGTTCTTAGGAGAGTGTAGTAGCTCAGTATTACCTGGTAGGAAATTCTTTTTCTGGAGGTCCTGATAGGTGTGGCCACTGGGGTTGCCAAATCAAAAGGGTTTCTGAGTGTTGAGAGATGACAAGAATGAGGAAGGACTGAGGTGTGTTCACAGAGGATCAAAAACAGGGAATTCTACAAAAATCTGCTTAGTTACCTGGGCTGGGGACAGAGAATGAGGAGAGGCCAAAGGAGGTTTGTTAAAAAGCCAGGATGAGACTGGGAGGTTGGACTTGAAAGAAGGGAGAGAGAGTTACAGTTAGCCTACTTGCTTTTCTGGTTCTGGTGGCTATTGGTTCCCAGGAATTGTTTGCTGGGAGTATCTGGGGGCTGGAACAGAGCAATGGGTGGATGGGGGAGTTTGAAGGGGATCTGCATCATCCACAGGAGATGAGGCAGAGACATCAGTAGGTGTTGTAACAAAGAGCAAAGGATGAAATGAGGTATTCAATTTGGAGAACCAGAGGGAGACGTGAAGGTCTGCATTCAGCCCATCTGCTTCCCTAGCAGGAGTGGTCTCCATTTCTAAGCTTTTCAATGTTGCTGTTTACTTGCAAGTTTCCCATGGGCCTTTCAGGATCTTGCCCGTTCCTACATTTATAGCATCATTGCATCACAGTCTGTTCCAGCTATGACACACAGTACACATGAGCTTCTTTTGTGTAGAGACTTTTCCTTTCAATAGGGTGACATTTTCCTGCCTTCTTTGTGTTTCTATAGGAATTGCACATCTTTCTCTACCAACAAACACTTTTGTTAGATCATTTTGTCTACTTAGTGAGTACCCACAGGCTGTTTTAAATGTCATGTTTCTTGGATCTTGGATTGCTCAGATATGGTAAACTGGCAAGAGTTTGTTATAATCTCAAGGTTGGAGCAGGTCTGTGGTAAACTGGTATCAGCTCCAGTGGATTGCTTCCTGTTGCCCAGGCCACAGTTCTCTAAACTTCCCATTAACCACTCCACACTCTCGACAGAACATTGAAGGGCATTGTCCTCCAAAGGCAAGAACACTAAAACTGACTCCTTTGTATATTTCACATTTTAGCTGTCATCGATTTTTTGCTTTAAGATGAAAATGCCAGCTCACCCACTTCTCTGTAGAGGCAGGTTTGTAACAGAGATGATTCAAGCCAATGCTGTTGTCTAGTTTGTAACTGTATGGTGGTTTAGGGTGGTTCGATTAGCAAAGAAAGAATATTTCTTACTCTTTGAGTTTGAAATAAAAAAATGGAGATATTTTTTGACTAACATATTTGAGACTGTTGTTGTTACAAAATGTTTGAGAAAAACATCTCAAGAATGTGTTTGTTGTTGTTGTTTTTCTAGTAAAAGTTCAAGTGGTGTCAGTTCACAGGTACCAGTTGCACTGTTTCTGGGCCTGTGGTGAGGCAGGATTTCATGGCATAAGTATGTGAGGAAGTAAGGATATCTAAGTTCATGATGCATGGCTGAGAAGACAAAGAGGAAGAAAAGGGAGAGGGAGAGAGAAGGAGGGGAAGGAAGGGAAGAAAATTCAGGGGAGAAGGGAAAGAAAGAAAACATTTAAATTTTGTATTTAATTTTTTATGCAAGGTATATAAATTATATTCTTTCTTCTCTTCACAACTCCTCTCAGATTCTTTCATCTTTCTTCCCCTCCCAACTTCAAGTTCTCTCTCTCTCTTTCTCTTTCTTCCTGTTTCAAATGAAGAAAAAGGAAGAAGAGAAGGAGAAAGAGGAAGAGGAGGAGGAGGATGACAGCTGTGGCAAAACAAAGCCTGAAAATCAAAACCAACTAAATAAAAAGAGACAATAAGCAAGAAAGGTGCATACAGGAGTGTGTATGTGCCTGTGTCTGCCCTGGACTGTAGCTGGTATACTCAATGACACTCCATTGGAGAAATGCTGAAGTCCAGCCTCAGTGTGAAGAGGGTCCTGAGAAATGGTGGGGGGACGAATGCAAGCTGTCAGTTCAAGGGCTCTCTCTTTGCCTGACACTTCTCATCATTCTTCCTTTTTCTCATTCTTTTTTTCTTCTTCTGATCATAGAACCTCAGTCTTTTATTTACCAAGGCTGCATCTTCAAGGCTTTGGTCATTGTTAATCATTCTTTTAGAAATCCTTAAATTTACATAAATTCCACCAATCCCAGATCATTAGTTCCAATCCCTGCTTCCATAAAACAGAAACTAAACACAAAACCAAAGCACATTTCCTTATAGGTTTTATAAAGCCTATTCTTCATGGGTAGCTGAGCACAGCTCTTGCAGTTCCCTAGTACAGTAGACAGCAGTTGTTAGTGACTGTTTTTTCATGTAAGAACAGAAAGGTGACAGACTACTACTAGGGTTAAAATAATTTCTTATAAAGTTTTTAAATTTATGCAAGCAAAGTAGCTAGCTCTCTCTAAAATCTCTCCAGGCATCGTCATCTCCAATCCTTCAAGTCACTAGGACAGAGTGCTAACCTTTCATATGCTTTTACATCATCGTTTAATTCTCAAATCCTTGTTTCCTCTCCTAGCAATTCCATGGCCTCATAGACTCTCCTTCTAATACTATTTGTTTTAGGCCATATAAAAGCCTTTCTGCGATAAGATAAACACATCTATCATTTGCTTGTTTTCTATAGATTCCTTCTTTTCCTATCCATTCCTTTTCTTCTTGAGACCACTTTAAATCTCTATCCTTGATGTCCCCAAATTCGCCCTGGCTAACAGTCATCGGACTAGAAGGTATATGTATGTATCTCCTCATAATTCCAAATTCAAGGCCAAGTCTCGCAATGAGAAATTTCTACAAAGGACTATGTAGGATCTATGGTCTCTGTGGTTATGTTGTCTAGAGCCTCTCCCAGTCTCTAAAGGCCAAGTGGAAGATATGTTCCTTATCCCCCACAGCCTCACGACCACCGCCATGCCTCATTCCTGAGAATCACGTTTCATTTATTATGGAGTGATGATTAGCTCTGAGTAATTGGGGAAGTATATTCCCTAGAAAGAGAGATTGAAAGTAAAATAGAAGAGACAGCAAATGAGTTTCAGGCCAACAGTAGTCATCAGCACATGTGAGGATCAAGAGCCTAGCAATGCTTCAGGGGCAGGAACTGTGTCACACTGCCCCTTACGCCACCATGCCAGAACTGGCAGAGAAAACTGATGTCTCATTTTTTCATCAGTTATCAAAGACAACTAGCTTCTTGGTTGGGCTTTGTGTCTTCCTTACTTACTCAGTGATGAAATTTTATCTGGTTTGAACTAGGGCATACCTTCAGTGACCTACTTTTTCTAACTAGCTCCCCCCCCTTAGTCCCCACAATCTCCCAACAACGCTATCAAATTCATCTTTTGGTTAATGCACTGATGAGATCAAAGTCCTTATAATCCAGTGATTTCCCCATGCCCCATGCGATATCAACCAAACTGGGAGCATATTGGCCTTTGGGAGACATTGAAATCCAAACTACTTGCAATTCCATGTTAGAGTTTAAGTTTCTATTCTCTTCTATTTTTGACAATCACAGAGACACCTGGTTTCACAGCAGAGAAGCAACTGACCACTAAGCTTACCTTTGTCCTGGAAATGTCACCGTGTGTTTGTTGCATGTGGTTGACTTACCTCCCTGATTATATGTAGTAACGGCCACACTAAGATGAATGTAAGTTCTGAGCTTAAGGGCCAAAGGCACATGAAACCTTTCAATGTCAGAAATGGAGCTGGGAGCCCCAGCAGGAAACCTTAAAATGTGTTGATTTCAACGAATCACAAGTAGCTTGTCAGATGACCTGCGCTCCAGGAAAAGGATTTGACAATGTAGTGACACCTGGCAACCTCAGCACCACTCAGACCTCCAGAGAACTCCCAAGTGGCTGCTTAGCTCCTGGTACCTTGAGCATGGAGGGTTCTCCATTCTTTTGGAATGCTGGTCATTGAGTAAGGATGTTTGTTAATGCTCACTTAGCCCTGTGTACCACACTTTAATTGAGATTCTCTGGCAGACGATTTTCTGAGGAAACTGATGAGAGCAGCCTCATGGAGTAGATATGGCTGGGTACTGCCATTGAGGGAGCCTTAGTCTTAGGGCTGGTTTTGGCTTGGAATTCCACCTTAAGCACTTGTTAGAAGAACTTGGGGAAGTCATTTTGCTTATATGTTGCTTAGTTTCCCCTCATCTTAAATGAAAAACAATGATACTACTTTATTGTATATGTGCAAACATCAAATGAAATTAAATATATTTGTGGTTTCCAAATGTGGCTGAACTCAAATAAAGTCTTGCGGACAGGAACAAGTTGATGTTTGGTTATCTACAGTTAGAAGAAAAGGGAAAATCAGTCTAAGTAAGGCCCCCTGATTATTCAGCGTCTTTGGGGTTTTTGGCTTTAGTGCTCATATAATAATGATGGAGAGCAAAGTTCTGCATTATGCTCTATTTGCCTACTATTGAGAAATTCATAGTCTCTGGACTTTGACCTTAATTTGACTTCAAACTCTGTCACTGTACGATGTGTGTCTTTGAGCTGGTCTTTTAATCTCCTGAGCTTCACTGTACAGTTGGAGCTTAGCTTGCAGTGAGAGTAATGTCTGACATAGTACATAACCTCACCAGTTCTGGGAGGTGTCACCCTCTTTCTGTACCTCTGCTCTTCCCCGTAGTAGAGTGTAGAGCTTTCTGATCATACTGTACGCTCAGTCATGGCTCTTTGAACAGGCAAGGGAGAAGAGCTCAGCTAGTGTTGGTCACACGGCTTCTAGATGATATCAGTGTCTTAGAGGGGATGTGAAGTCTGGTATTCTTTCAACAATTTGGTGACCTTACTACCTAGCCAGTTCTTACTGCCTTTAGACCAAGAGAATGGCGAGCCCTGGTCTTCTAAGCAGCATTTCATACCTTTGTAAGACTTTTTTTTTTATTCATGTGAAATATTAACACATTTGTAGTTCTCTGGTCTCTATCCAGATCAGACTCAGGAGCCTTGAATGACTCATCTTCATTTTAACACTGACACTCTGAAGTGAATTTGTTTTAGTCCTCAAAATGCTAAAGAGTCAAGAGAATTTACTTTGTTTGTTTGTTTGTTTGTTTTGAGACAGGGTTTCTCTGTGTAGCCCTGGCTGTCCTAGAACTCACTCTGTAGGTCAAACTGGCCTTGAACTCAGAAATCCTCCTGCCTCTGCCTCCCAAGTTCTGGGATTACAGGTGTGTGCCACCACTGTCCAGCGAGAATTCACTTCTTAAGAGTATGATAAATAGCCCACATTTTCAGTTGACATAGCAAAAACAAAGGCAGAAACCAATATCCTGGTTCTGCTCGCTGCTCTATTTCCTATTGCTTCCCTACCAGGCTGCTTTCTTGCTCACCCTTCTTCCTGCAGTACTCACTAAGTGCAAGCAACCCTCTTTCCACACCACTGCAATCAATCTTACCCATAATGTTTACCTCTAGTTACAGCTCTCCCCTGCAGGGCCTTCTGAGAAGAATTACTATTTCAGTTTTCCAAAGGCATCTTTCCATTATTATTATTATTTATTTATTTATTTGGCAATTCTAGGAGTTGAGCAAAAAACAATAATTCCTGACAGCTCTCTGAGCAGCAGTCTAGAGCATTATCTAGAAAGGCAGTGAAGTATCTTTTGGACACCAAGAACTGTCTGTAGACTAAATAAGTAGTGTGTCTGGCACATAGCTGAAAGCTATTTTTAAAGTCTGTATACGCACCTTTGTGATTAGTAATTACTTGAAAGGTGTCGCTGAATTTGGAGTAGTTCTTCTTCTTATGCAATTTCTCTGTTGACAATGTGAACTTAGAACATTAATCTGATAACCTGATGTTAATCTAATGAGTCAAACTCAAGCCATTCCCTCATCTCGGTGTAGTACTTCCTGTGACCCTAGAGAATCAAGGGTCAACAGAGGCTAGAGCAGGACCCCTGTACCCGACCTGTGTGCTGTCAGGGAAAGGCAGAACCCTCTCAGTACCTGTAGTAATCATTCACTTAATTTGTTTGTCTGTCTGTCCTTCCCTCTCCTGCTCACCTATGGAGACCTCCTCCTCACCATTGTCTTGTGGTTTTTCTGGGAGGAATTTGACCCAGGTCTGATCACCAGCATTTACCTCTACTCTATGGACATGTACATGGTTATATGAGTCAGCCTGACTGATAGGTGTAAACTCTATGGTTTTGGCTGGAACTTTGGTGACTCTATTTCTGTTGGAATCCAAGACATTCAGGATGCATGGTAAAGGTCACACCAGATACCTTTGTTTTATCAAAGAGAGAATATCTAAAATTAAGGCAACAAAGAGACGCAGAGTGGGGAGTTGAAATGATACTTGCTGTCTTTGATATGTAGCCATATTGGAAGGCACGCCCTAAATTTCCTTATTTATTTAAACCACTCTAAACTGGTGTTTTCCGTTTCTGACATTTTACAGACAGGCATTTAGTCCCTGTTTTTTAAAGTGAGGGAATTTGATGGGTGGTGGGCCTTAGAGGTGTGGCCAGCTTGAGAAAACTTGAAATGCTAAAGCTGATATTCAAAAGTCTATTAGCAGGACATCAACCTCCAATTATTGGATGAGAGCTGACTACAAAGTCTTTGTAAGGTCATTGACAGATCTATTTAGGATTCCACAGCAAAACCCATTACAGATCTCTGACTGCTCTAATAGAAAACACCATTGATGGACTGGATCATTTGCCTGGGAATTTCCTTTGAAATATAGATGGGATGAGAATCATCTCATTTTAAAAAGGTTTATTTTCCCAAACACCCCTTTGATTAAGATCTGAACCATCATTTAGGGAAGTCACTTCCACCCCCACTCTATAACAGGTCTGCATCCGGATGGATCAGCCCCTCTTCTGGAAGGAGGGTGTTGATGAGAACTGCTTTTCTTTGTTGTATTCACTTCTAAAGCCTGTCTGGTCAAAAAAGAATGGACTGTACACCACTATCTCAAATATGCTCCTCTTTTTCATTACCCTGTGGCAAAACAGATTCCAGGTGGCATAATGGAAATTTCCAAACTCCACTCCAGATAGAGTAACCAGGCAATAACCCAGGGGAAACACTCTAGGAGGGGACTCTCTGTTCCTTCACTCATGCCTGAATTCCCCAGCTATGAATCTCATTTTCAAAGCCCTCCAGTAAACAGACCCTCCAGTAAAAAGACCTGCAACCAAGTCCAGAGAAAATTCTTCCTTCTCCATTTGTGCTTTGGAAGAAGACTTCCTGCAGAGAAGACAGTTTTCACCATGGTTTCTGACTATACCCATGCTCCAAGAATAGTATTTTCTGTGTCTTGCTGCTGTGGCCTTCCTACTGGGCAGCCTCTGGCTCTGGTATGCACAGATCTTATATGATGATCACATTGACCATAGGTATGTTCATGATCTCATTTTGTGCCAAACACTTTTTCCACTTATGGCTCCACTAAGTGAACTCTCACTTCAGTCTTGAGAGATAATAATCAAGATCCTCAAATATTAGAGAAAGAAAGGTTAATATTTGATATTAGAGGCCAGGAGGCTAATGGAACCTGAAATATATGTTTTCAACCACTTGGCTACTTCCTCTCTAAGTCCTACTTGATTACTAGGCCCTACTCATTCCCATTTTCATAATTTTTATTTTTTTTCTTGGAGAGAGACCTCAGACCTCTCCACTTCCTGTCTTCCTTTACTCAGCTGCCATTAACATTAAAAAGCCTTGCTGTTTGCAGTCACACTTAGAATATAGCCTTGTGGTTCCTCAGATAATTGGATATAGTACTACTGGAAGATCCAGCAATACCTCTTCTGGGCATATACCTAGAAGATGTTCCAACTGGTAATAAGGACACATGCTCCAGTATGTTCATAGCAGCCTTATTTATAATAGCCAGAAGCTGGAAAGAACCCAGATGTCCCTCAATAGAGGAATGGATACAGAAAATGTGGTACATTTACACAATTTACTACTCAGCTATAAAAAACAATGAATTTATGAAATTCTTAGGCAAATGGATGGATCTGGAGGATATCATCCTGAGTGAGGTAACTCAATCACAAAAGAACACACATGGATGATATGCACTCTCTGATAAGTGGATATTAGCCCAGGAACTTAGAATACCCAAGATACAATTTGCAAAATATATGAAACTCAAGAAGGAAGACCAAAGTGTGGATACTTCATTCCTTCTTAGAATGAGGAACAAAATACCCAAGGAATTAGTTACAGGGACAAAGTACAGATAGAGCAGAGTCTGAAGGAATGATCATCCAGAGACTGCCCCACTTGGGGGATCCATCCCATAAACAACCACCAAACCCAGACACTAGGCAGTTGCCAACAAGAGACTGCTGACAGGAGCCTGATATAGCTGTCTCCTGTGAGGCTCTGCCAGTACCTGGCAAATACAGAAGTGGATGTTCACAGTCATCCATTGGACAGAGCACAAGGTCTCCAATGAAGGAGCCAGAGAGCCAAGAAACTGAAGGGGACTGAAGCTCCATAGAAGGAATATCAATATGAACTAACCAGTAACCCCAGAGCTCATTGGAACTATACCACCTAATCAAAGAAAACACATGGTGGAACTTGTGGCTCTAGCTATCTATGTAGCAGAGGATGGCCTAGTCGGTCATCAATGGGAGGAGAGGCCCTTGGTCCTGTGAAGGCTCTATGCCCCAGTATAGGGGAATGCCAGGGCCAGGAATGGGAGTGGGTGGGTTGGGAAGCAGGGGAGGTGAGAGGGTAGGAGATTTTCAGAGGGAAAACTAGGAAAGGGGATAATATTTAAAATGTAAATAAAGAAAATATCTAATAAAAAAAGAAAAAAAAAAAGAAGATAGCCTTGGTGTCATTAACATTAAACAGTCTTGCTGTTTACAGTCACACTTAGAATATAGCCTTAAAGTGTTTATTTCTGGAAAGCCAATAGCTACATAAAAGTGCTTTATGAAACACTGTAGGATTCAAATAACTGCTATATTTAAAAAGCAACTCATTAGCGGAGGTATCTGTGGCAGTTTTCAATAGAAAAATTAGCACCGTTGACCTTTGGGATGAGAGAAGATAAGTGTTTAAGGGAAACATTTAATCTTACTAATGAGAGCTTTCTTCCTTCTAGCTTTCTGATGGTAAAGAGAGATGACAAGGTCTACTAAACAAATGACTGAAGTCATGATTGCTCCAATAGATACTAAATAAATTCAGAGAGGCTTCCAGACTACGAAAGGTAATGAGAGCCCACAAGACAGACAGCTCAAAACTAGCAATTACTGATGGCTTCATACGTGCTAGTCTTGATCAAAGAGTTTATATATGGTCTATGATTCACAATAGTCTCATTTTCTGCTTCTATCAGGAAAGCTCTTTGACTTTCAGACTCACTATAGATTCCACTCTAGGGTCCTTTTTAATCCCTCACCATGCAACCACATTCATGTTGTCAGGACACCATGAATCCTGCTAACCAGTCTCTGCAAGTGGCCAAGAGGTTATTTTCTAGAGAAACACTTGAGGTTAAAGTATAACCAAACGTTTTTTTTTTTTTTTTTTTTTTTTTTTTTGTAAACCAGAGCATCAGACACCAGAAAATTAATCAAAGTTTTTGTGATTTCAAAGTTATGATTCACCAGTACACAACTGCTGCCTCCCCAATTTCTGTGACCTGGTCTGCCTCTAGATCATTCCATACACAGCTCTACTATAGACTTCTACTTCCTTGAGTGTTCCCTATTACTCTGTTAGGTCTCCTTACTGAAGACATCAACCAACCCACAAAACCTTCAACCCAAAATTTGTCCTGCCTACAGGATGTGCAAGGATAAAGATGAAACAAAGAGTGAGGGAATGGCCAACCAATGATTGGCCCAACTTGAGACCCATCCCATGTGAAAAAGCCAACCCTGACACTATTAATGACACTCTGCTATGCTTGTTGACAGGAACCTAGTACAGCTGTCTCATAGAGGCTTCATCCAACAGCAGATGGAAATAGATGCAGAGAACCACAGTTAATTGCATCAGGCTATGTTTGGGGAGTCTTTCAGAAGAGTAGGGGATAGAATTGATTGAGACAGAGGAGGTTAAGGAAACCACAAGGAGACCTACAGAGTCAACCAACTAACATGAAACCATGGGGACTCACAGAGACTGAAGCACCAACCAACGTGTATCAGGGGCTTGATCTAGCATCCCCCATGCCCACGTTTGTAGCAGATGTGCAACTTGGTCTTCATGCGGGTCCCCTAAAAATTGGAGCAGGGGCCATTGCTGACTCTGTTGCCTGCCAGAATGGACTTCAGTGAGAGAGGACATGCTACTAGAACCAGATGTCCCAGAGTGAGGTGGCCTCCAAGGCAGACTTCTCCTTCTCTTCAGAGAGGGGCAGGGGGGTAGTGTGGGGATGGATTTGTAAGGGCAGGACTGGGAGGAGAGGAGGGAAAGAGGCTGAGATTGGAATGTAATGTGAATAAGAAATTATGAAGAAAAAATAAGAAAAATAAAAGAAATCAATTCAGCAATAGGTATTAAGATCACAAAACAAGAGCTTTCAGAAAGAGAGTAGGCATTGCACAAGCATAATGCCACACAATTGTTCTATGAAACTCTAGTACTACTCATGCTTCTAACTGTTCAGGTATTTCTAGAATTTTCTGAGGCTCCAAAGAACATTAAAATCTGAACATTAGAATCATTAAAATTTTTAATCTGAAAATGTATTTATATACCTTTATGCCCACAAATGAATTATGCTCATCTTTTTGCACTATGTACGTTATCGTGTATGAAGTAAAGTCTTTATCATTGTCCGTTTCACTTCCCACCATGCTGACTCTACTGAATGCCCTGTGGACTTTATTCATGACTAGTCTTCATAGGCAGGAAAGCCAGCAAGCCGTAAACATGAAACTATGGCTAATACTCAGAAATTACTCTATGTTTTCCATTGAGGACTATTGTCACCAGAGTAAAGGGTCACAAGATGGGTCTCAATAAGCCAGGTTTTGTCACCAATCATCAATAAATCAAATTTTAAAAGCCAAATTCATGGTTAGAAAACAAGTGTTTAATGTAACTACGTTGAAAGGAGGGATAAGAGAACCAGTGACTACTCTAACTTCATCTTCAAGCGTGGCATCCTGCCCACCCTTGTATCAGCTCCTCCTGCAAGGTCATCTGACAACTGTTAAGTTTTCTCCAGGAGACAAGTTCTTAATCTGATGTCCCGCAGGACTTCAGCCATTTTCTTTCCCAGCAGAAGGTTTCTGAGGATACATCAATGGATCTGGGTCCATTCTTTCAATGGTCTGATATCCAGAGAGAAGATGCAGGGTCTCATGTGCATGTGGAGGCCAGATGTTGGCATCAACATGTGGAGGACAGATGTTGGCATCAGTTACCTTTTGCTTCTCTCCCATCATATTTCTTCTTCTTCTTCTTCTTCTTCTTCTTCTTCTTCTTCTTCTTCTTCTTCTTCTTCTTCTTCTTCTTCTTCTTCTTCTTCTTCTTCTTCTTCTTCTTCTTCTTCTTCTTCTCCTCCTCCTCGTCCTCCTCCTCCTCCTCCTTCTTCTCCTTTTTTTTTTTTTTTTTTACATTTCTTTGAGTCAGCATCTCTCACTGAACCTAGAGCTTATGATTTCAACCACATTGGTTGGCCAAGGAGCTCTAGGATACACTTGTCTCCAAACCTTTAAGGCTTTTATATGTGTGCTAGGAATCTAGTTCTAATGCATTTATAGCAAGCACTCTACTCATGAGCCTCAGTCCTGGAGCATGATGCTTTATTGCTGACTATTGGTGTCTGGTTTTTGACTCTGCAGCACATTGGTATATCAGCATGATCTCCCAGGTCCTCCTGAAATTCCTTTGCCCAAAGACTTACTTTTATATGACCTGTCTAGAGGGGAACCTGGATATGTTGGGACAGGGTTGGTAAAGATGCTGCAAAACTGCCCTTTAAGGAGAGATACAAATGTATGGGTAATGTTCCCACCTTCTTTACCAACCCATAGGACAACTCTAGCTTGCCTCCATGTCGTTTCCCATATGGTACCTTAGTGTCCAGTACTGATTGCCTATCACTGTAACCTATTTATTAGTACACACACTCCTTTGTTTCTTCTCATCCTCTAATGTGCTTTATAAGATAATCTTATACCAAAATCCTTGATTCAGGATCTGATGTGAAGGACCTTACCATTCCTAGAGTAGACTAGATGGGGAAAGCCACAAGGACATTATTGAGCCATGGTCTTTAAAGGAAGGGTATTACCGATGTTTGCAATACACTCAGGAAACATGACTGCAAGTTAAAAGGCAGACAGAAAATAAGTAGAATAATTGTGCAGGCTAACGCTTTCTCAGCCTGTCTCTAATCCTTGGCCTGGATATGGTAGAATGAGACAGGCAGGGTTGGCATAGGCAAGAAGTGATGTTGGCAGGAGAGCTTTAGAGCCTGCAGCTGCATGGTAAGGCTCTTTTGTTGGCTAGTTTCTTTCCAAGAGTGTTAAGTATCCTTTTCTTTTTCCCCCCAGATAGACAGAACATTTGATTTCTAGTGGTTGTTGTTGAGGAGACAGCAAAGACTTTAATATTTCATTGGCTGGTCCTATCTGGAAGTGATGAACCATTCTCTGGATGAGGTTCATTGCAAAAGCTGCTATCTCATGACTGCCTGGGGACTAGAACGGATATCGAGATCAGTACAGATAAATTTTTCAACCTTGAGAGAGTCAGTGGGAGTTTAATGAGTAACTGAGATTATAGCAGGGGCAATAAATATGTAGGGAATCAGGAAATATAATAGTTCCTATTTCTCTAGACTTTGGAAGTTATATGAATTCAAGGGAGAAACCTACTCTACTCGAAGGAAATACGTGGATGATACAGTAATACGTGGATGATACAGTAATAAATACGTGGATGATACAGTAATGACTCCCCCTCCCCGGTGAGATGGCTCAGTGGGTAAGAGCACCCGACTGCTCTTCCAAAGGTCCAGAGTTCAAATCCCAGCAACCACATGGTGGCTCACAACCATCCGTAACGAGATCTGGTGCCCTCTTCTGGAGTGTCTGAAGACAGCTACAGTGTACTTACATATAATAAATAAATAAATCTTTAAAAAAAAAAAAAAAGAAAATCAAAATGAGCATTTGTGCCACGAAGCAGGAGGAATTTAATTGGGTGGTGATGATTCAATTTAGCTTGCAAATTAGCTGCCAGAGAGACTGTGAGCGCCAAAAGGGCCAGCTTTGCTTTCTTTTTGTTAAATTGTTGGCATATCTGACACAAATTAGGTATCAATTGATGGTGTCACAGATGACTGTCCTCTAAGGGCTCCATGGCACACAGGGTGATCAAATCAAGATCAGAAAAGTGAGCGACTGGTCTCCATGAAGTCAGCCTCTTTAAGCTTCTTCTTCTTCTTCCTCTCAGCCTTGAGAGAATGCTTGAGAATGAGACACTGGACTCTAAGTGGTAACTCAGCCTGGAGAGAATGCTTATTTACCTATTCAAAACACACATCGCAATTTAGGCATGCTTCCTGCAGATGGTGAACATCTCCTGACCAGACATCCTAGCTAGCAGGCAGGAGCCACTCATCTCTAAGATTTACAGTAACTGCCTCACAGAATTCCTATCATAAGCTATTTAGAGGCTCCTTTACTTCCCTGAATTGATAGGGACCAGGCTCAAGGAGTTAGCTACTTCAACCTTGTAATGGCAATAAAAGGGATGGGGCAAGGATTGATACGTATTAAAACTATGAAGTCCTACTAAATCTATCAGGGTCAGGTGACTACCCTTTTCTTCCCTTGCTACTCAGCTAGCCTACACTACATAATGCCTTCTGATTCTGGTTCCATTGGCTAACTCCACAGGCATCACTAGCGTCCATCATGTATATAACTCTCTCTGGCCGTTTCTAGGCTGGCATGAGGCTTTTAGAAATTAAGGCTGATAGAAAGAATCAATATCCTGTAACTCTCAACCAAACCACACCAGCCAAGTTAACACTTCTCTAGTGGATGTGGAATCTCCTGACATGGTCACGTTCTTCCACAGGGAAGTGAGGGATGCTAGGGGGTAGTGCTACTAGAGTTACCCTGAATCTTGTCTAAAGGTGAGGAATAGATTATCCATGCTTCCACCGAATGCAGACCCTGAAGCTTCAGGGGGCCACATTTTGCTACTGAGATTGTAGCATACTATGTTCTCACAGCCACATGGGGACTTCCCAGATCCTACCTAGAAGCGCATTTGGAGATATATATATATATATATATATATATATCTGTATATATCTGTATATATGTACATATATATATATGTATATATATATACATATATACATATATATCTTTTTTTTTCTTCCTGGGTAATCTCAGCTGTCGGTCTGGCTATTAAATACCTACATGCATGCTACTTTCTGTTCATTAACTTGGCAACAGCAACCATTAGAGAGGAGAGCCTGCCTCACCAATGCCTCAACTGATGTCATTCATCATTGCTATTTTGCTTGAAATAAATCTACCTAGTTACGACTAGTGAATTTATAGAGCTCAAACTCTTCTTTTGGGGCTAAGACTAGCTAGTTATCACCCTTTCAAAATATCTGACATGCTCTGTTTTATTTATGCCAAAATACCCATTTAGTCATCTTACTCCAAAGCATGGGAGAGTATTAGGATTCTGATTATAGCCCCGATGAATCTCACCTCATCTCAAGGCTTACACTTTCATCATTTTCTTCCTGAGTCTAGCAGTCTTGAGCTTTTCATTTTCTGAAATTCCTGGGAAAATATTTTTCTCCCACTCTGATGAATTTACTGTTGGAATCAGAAGATGGTGTTCTCTGGATTCTTAGTTACAGCCAAGTATATCTTTGGTCAGGTCGACATCTCTCTCCTCTACTGTAATAGGTTTATACTTCCCCTGAAGCCATGTTTGCAAGTCTTATTTTTCCTCACCTAGTCATTTATCTATAGATTTATTCATTTAGTGAAATACTTGGTTGTCATTAGAGCAAATTGTTGTGGGCAGATTAAAGTAAAGTAAGGATAAGTTTATTTTTTTTCCTCAGGGTTCAAATTGAGTTCAAAGTCCTGTTCTGTAGCTTATGAATCAAAATCATAAAGTAAAAAGAGGTACCCAGTCTTTCCTAGTAGTGGGCATATGATTAATTTAGAGATGGCTTATTTATTGGTATGTGAAGGGTGGAATGGCCAGATTCTATGCTATTACTCCCGAAGACTGGGCTTGAAATAATATTAGCATAGGTTCAGTCTTTTGAGACACACATATTGGATCGGAAAACTGTTTACCAGTTTGTTTATGGAAACTTGAAAGTGAAATCTATGTTTATTATAGAAATTCCATGGTCTTACAAATTTGTGATATTGAAGCACTTCAAAGACTGCTTAAAACCATCAGAGTGGAGAGAGGTCACTGGTAGTTTTCTCTGGCATTTTAGGAATCTCCTTTGACAGTCTTTCTGAGACTGTCCCTTGATGTCCACATGGTGGTTAAAACACCAAGTCTTCTGTTCCCACACCGGCCATATCATTTTGCATATGCTGTGAATGGCTGTCCCTGCTATTCTCAGTCCTTCTATCTTGTTGCAGATCCCATGTTGTTCAGTTACCCTACACATTCTCAGGTACGAGCAGCTCCATTTCTTAGATGAGATTGTTTAGGCTGGAAGCAAGCAGCATGAAGCACAGTGGTAGCTCAGCTCTGTCTGACTCCAGTGTCCACGAACTTCCCTGGGTTACTGCCACTTTGTATTTCTGTGCAAACACAGCATTTCTCCTGCAGGCAGTTCTGAAATGACTACTTGAAATCTCAGCACATGTTTAGGGTTAGTGTTCAGATCTGAATCTGTAGTCAGAAGCACAGTCTTTCATCTGAGATGAAATATCTTTAATTTCCGTGAGTGCCACTTTTATGTTAGAGATAATACACTTGAGACTCCCAGGATGAGCAAGTTACAGTCTCTCACTTCTGAGGACTGCCTCACCTAACATTTTCACAGAATAATAGGTCTTCAAGTGGCAGTTACTTAAACTTACAGTTTATTTCCATTTGCAATAGAATTACTGTAATCTGTAATGACGAATTCCATAAAAGCTATTTCCTGGTTACAGAAATCAGCTAAAACTAGACTTTTAATTTACATACAGGTGCAGCAAACAAACCTATGCTTCAGCTTCTGCTGTCCTTTCCTCCACCTCTGAGCAGGTAGCAAGCCACTTTGTCTTCTTTACTGTTCTTCCCACTTAACAAAAAAGAGCCTGTGGTCACTACCCATCAAATCAGGTTTTAATCCTGACTCAGGTCTTCACTCTTCCAGCACTACCTTCTCGTGTGATTCACTGTGCAGTCATCTCACAGCCTCTTTAAAGTTTCTAGCTTATTTACTTCTAGAAGAAATATGATATTAGTCACAGGTGCACGTGCAAGATGCAATTTACCATTTTCTATGGTATTTTCTACACAAAATGAAAAAGGAATACTATTCATTTTAATAATGTGCTTTATATCATCTGATACATCTCGGCTGTTATCACTTCCCTATATACTCTGTGAAGTGAGGGATATTGTGTACTTTTGTTTATAGGAAGTCATCAAAATGTGAACTACATTTTATATCTTAGGTCCATGCTTTTCTGTTTGGACTTGGCACACAGTGCCCCAAAGCCACACATACTCAGGGACATCAGATCAGAGAATGTGCCTTCAATAGCCTTCTTGTAGAATTTGTTTTTGGTTCCAAAAGTGCCATTCTTATAAGGCAGAATTGGTGAAAGAATGCATTTGAGTCTGAGTCTCAGCTCTTTACTAATTGTGTGATCCCAGACAGCAGTCAACCTCTGCAAATTATACCTTCAGTAGCAGGGTTGGTTTTTATTGTTTGAAAATTGTACTCATAAAAATGAATTTTAATCAAATCCACCTCCCACCCATTCCTTTCCAACTCCTCTCCTCTCCTCTCCCCACCACTACTTTCCCTTCCCAACCATGCACTTAAACACAAAACAAACAAACAAACAAACAAACAACAAAAACAGTGAGCCTGCTAATGCTGTCAGTATGTTCATGGGTATATGGCCATTGGAACATAGGCAATCCTACAGGGACCACACACCTGAAGAGAACCAATTCCCAGCAGCCATCAACTACCAATAACCCCTCAGCTAGGAGTGGGATATCATGAGCCCCGCTTCATCCCTCTTGAAAGTTTGACTGGTTTGATCTTGTGCAAGTCTTGTGTATGCAATGAGAGCTGCTGTGAGTTCAAGTTTGCAACATCCCTGTTCTGTCAGGAAAATACTGCTTCACAGTCATCAGCCATGACCTCTGGCTCTTATAATCTTCTGCACTCTTCATAATGACCCCTGAGCCTCTATTTGTGTGTGTGTGTGTGTGTGTGTGTGTGTGTGTATGTGTGTGTGTTTGTGTGTGTGTGTGTGTGTTTGTGTGTGTGTTTCTGTGTGTTTGTGTGTGTGTGTTTCTGTGTGTGTTTCTGTGTGTGTTTGTGTGTGTTTGTGTGTGTGTTTGTGTATGTGTGTTTGTGTGTGTGTGTTTGTGTGTATGTTTGTGTGTGTGTTTGTGTGTGTGTTTGTGTGTGTGTGTTTGTGTGTGTGTGTTTGTGTGTGTGTTTGTGTGTGTTTGTGTGTGTGTGTTTGTGTGTGTGTTTGTGTGTGTGTTTGTGTGTGTGTGTGTGTTTGTGTGTGTGTGTGTTTGTGTGTGTGTTTGTGTGTATGTGTGTTTGTGTGTGTGTGTTTGTGTGTGTGTGTTTGTGTGTGTGTATGTTTGTGTGTGTGTGTTTGTGTGTTTGTTTGTGTGTGTTTGTGTGTGTATGTGTGTGTGTGTGTTTAGGGATGTGTTCTCCTTATTCTCTGCATGTTGGCCAGTTGTGATTCTCTGTAGTAGTCATCATCTAATGTAAGAAGAGTTTTCTCTGATAAGGACTGAAGCTGTGCTAATCTATAGGTATAAAGATAAGTGTTTAGGGGACAGTTTTAGAACATCCTTGTTGGCTGTATGTAGGCTCCATCATACTGGGCTTTTGTGAATGTCGAGGAGAAAATGTACATATAGTGATGAACACGTGGTAAGTTGTTAAACAAACATAGCCTAGTAATGATGATGATGATAGTAGGAAGATATTCATAACCTTTACTTTACCATAATATTTCCTGTTCAAACTTGCTTCCCCATGAAGCCTTCTCAAAGTGTTAAAGACTGAGAAGCGTCTCGTCAGGTTTGTATTATAATCATCTTTGTGGTCTTTGAGTTTAGCCATTGGTACATGAGCAAATTCTCCCCGTGTTTTTAGATTCATTTATAAGCCACTCAGTAGAAGAGTCTCTTTTTTCCTCTGAATCCAAAAAGCTAGAGCAAAGTCTATTAGGGAATGAACACTAAAGAATGGTAATTAACAAACAGATGTAGTGCATTTTACTGACAATAATTTTCACATGTGAATATCCGACCTCCCAATAAAAACAAAATTCCAACAATCAAGCTGCATTGAAGATTATATACAGGAAAATCAAATGTTGACTATGGTTTCTAATTTATATACTGAACTGTTGGGGACATTTTCCCTGAGATACAAACTAGAAAGTGAAACAAATGTGGGGCATGTGCTGTTTAAACTTTTAACATCATAGATTCAGACTTCAGTAGTGAAGAGAATTGTAGTATTTCTATTCACAAGGCACTTGGATACTGAGATTTGGATCTTGTAAAGCATCGGGTGTCAAGGTGGCTTTGGGAGTATCCTATAATCATTATCCTTGAAGTCATGGTTGAGGACAACATGGTAAATTTGTGTCTTTATCTGTTTCTATGACTTCCCAAGAGAACATGGCATCCAAGGAGTAGCCTGAAGATGGAGAACAAAAGACAAAGACTTAGGGGAGCTGACAGTCACCCATGAGGATGTCCAGAATGAGTGGCATCAGAGCAGTCAAGGAAGAAGACTTAGAGCAGAAGGTAGTAGATGCCTATTAGGGGAGGAAGGCTTCTCTTCTCCAGTCTTTCAGAGTTAAGCACGAGATAGGTGTGTAGGTGAATTTATAGTTCAGTGTCAACAGAAATTCTCCTTTTTGCTTCTTGTTTTCTGGATTTTTTTTTTAAAGATTTATTTATTTATTATATGTAAGTACACTGTAGCTGTCTTCAGACACTCCAGAAGAGGGCGCCAGATCTCGTTACGGATGGTTGTGAGCCACCATGTGGTTGCTGGGATTTGAACTCTGGACCTTCGGAAGAGCAGTCGGGTGCTCTTACCCACTGAGCCATCTCACCAGCCCCGTTTTCTGGATTTTTAAAATTATTATCATTATTTAAATTTTATCGTTAAGTTTCAGTATGCATGATGTGTTATATAGTGTGTCATATAATGACATTTTCATATAAGTTTATGTTGCACATTGGGTTTGCACTCCATGTGATAGTTAATGTTTCTCAACTTGACACATCTGGGGAAAGGCAGCCTTCCTGGAGGAATTGCCTCTATCAGACTGTCCTGTGGGTGCTTTCCTTGGATGCTAATTGATGTATGAGTTCCCAGTTCACTGTGGATATCACCAATCCCTTTTCTGCTGGATCTGGGCTGTATAAGGAAACAGACTCTACATAAGCTAGAGTGAGCAATTAAGGAAATAGCATTTTTCTGTGGTTACTGCCTCAAGTTCCTGATCTGAGTTTATGCCTTGGCAATGCTGAATAATGGAGGATAATCTGCAAGCTGAAAAACACCCTTTCCCTCCAAGATGCTTCTGCTCTGTAGTGTTCATAACAGCAGCAAAAAGCAAACTAGAACATCCCCCTACCTCCTACTCCCACCCCTTTTACCTTCTCTCTCCTGTTAGTCCCTTTTGTTCATCTAAACAGTTTCACATCTACTTTTCTATCATATCTACAGACTGGATTTTATGTATATATTTAAATTTAGAAATCACAAATGAGATTAAAACACAAGGAATTTGCTTTTCTGAGGATGACTTATTTATTTAATATAATTATCTCCAGTTATTTTTTTTTTCCTGCAAGCCTTCTGGATGGTGCTGGGTTTGTTTTGCCCTTAACCTGACCAAGCTCATGCCTCTGATGATAGCCAATCACCTTTGTGATACACTGCAAATGCTTTCAACTCATGCTTTGGGCTTTTGAACCAAAGAGAAAGTTTGATTAGAAAGTAACGTTCACTCAATCACTTGAATCTCATATTCAGAATGAACTTTTGTGTATTTTCCAGACAAGGATAAGGTTGGCTCCATGTCTCGGTTAGGGCCAGAAATCGGGTCTATGTCGCTAAGGAAGAGGAGCTATTGGAAATATTACCACATAAGCTTTGAATGCCACGAGGGAGCTTTACCAGATCTTTCCGAAGGCAAATTCAGAGAGTGTGCCCTGAGTAGGTCATGAGTATGGCGTGAGATGGATGAGCATTAGCAAGTACCTGGGTAACACTGGGAGCCTGAGGCTGGGGAATAAGCATTAGATTGTACAGTTTCTCTGCCTACTTGGGCTTATCAGACATATGGAGCAATGTCTTGTTTTTCCTTTTATTCTATTTTTTTTTTCTTATTGGGCAGCTCCCAATTTCCTGAGCATCTTCAGTTTCTGGTGGTCATTTTCAGGAAGTCTTCATTTGTTGAAGAGCACAGAGAACACACAAGGTCTCTAAAAGGTGGAATGTTGTTCTTCTTACAACATTCAGTAGCCTGCTTACTTGTAGTAAGATTATTTAACCACTTGTTAGCTTGGGAGCAAAGGCACAAAATTGGGCTGCAATTTGGTGCCTATAGCACTGGAACCACCATTTTTAGGAGCCACGTACCTGATGGTCATCAATCATCCTGTGAAAATAATATTCTCATTTTATAGGTTAGAGTGATACCTCTGAGAAATGTAATAGGTTACTGAGGCAGAAGGTACACAGTAGGCGTAAACTCAAATCTCTCTGATTTAAAAGCTTGTTCTTTGTGCTGTATCCTTACCAATCAGTGGTGATGTCATTTTGACCTAAGTTTCATAGAAAAACAAAATTTAGAACAGATTTTTTTTTGATAGAGTATTTGGCCTCTATATAAATGCAAATTTTGACTCCTCAGCTGAGATTAAGATGAGCTCTAAATTAACAGGAGACCTGAGTGAATGTATCCTGTTCATTATAAAGGGACCCTGATTCTTTCTTCCCTGAAAGGTTTGATTTTCTCAGGAGTACTTGGGTCTGAGTCTATTTCCTTTGAGCTTCTCTTCACCGGGCTACAATTTCTCTCTTCCTGGGGAACGATGATTCAGGCTTTTGAGGTTACAGATAAATAAATGTCACACTTACACACTGCAGTATCTGTATTCATTTTTTAGTGGCATGAGGGTTTAGAGGAGGCAACAGGAAGCAAAGCCAGGCAGAAAATCATTTACATTGCTATCATGGTGACAAGAAAGTGACTCAGAATCCAGGAGTGTAGGGAGTTTACCCACTGTCCCACTGTCCAGCCACTGGTTGAAAATAGATGCAAAGAAATGGGCATACAACATGTAGACATATAGAACCTCTGCCCCCAGCCTTCTGCATGCTTACCCACAGCAGTGGGTTTACCCTCCTCTTGACTATGTAATGTCTATTCCACCTCTTCACTTATGGGAAGGCCTGTAAGTGACTTTGTCATAGGCCCCAAGCTTCTGCTTTGATATGGGAGAATGAGACAGATAGACTCATTTGTGCTAGGCAGTCTCTTTAGAAACATTCTCCACTGGCTGCATATTAAAATCACTTGGGAAATGTTACGAAATCCCCAAAGTTAAGGACCATTTCCAGACAAGCAAGGTGCAGCCTCGTGTTTATGGACTAGGGGGCCCTTAGGTTTGATCTTCATTCTTGCCTTAGCACTTTTCCTCCTGTGGTATATAGACCATGACAAGAGTGGGTATTAATGTCTCCTTTACACTGAAATGGAGGCAAAATAGAACCTTTTCCATGGCCTTACTACACATAGTGATAGAAATTCTGCATATAAGACTGTCACCCCAATGCTTAATATACCCCCAACACATCAGTAACTAGCACCTATATGGAGTGATGAGGACTTTCTCCTCAAACTGACATCAGTTTACCTTGTTTCATCTATAGCATTTTAAAGCCTTCCAATATAAACAACTGCTGTGCTCCCTCTTTAACTATAAAATTGAAGCTTCACATGTGTAGAATAGATATGGCTGGGTCAACACTGGATGCAGAGAAATTGACACAACATCTGGAGACATATCCCCTCTTCTGCCAGCCTTTGATACCCTTATCCACAGCAGCAGATTAGCCCTCTCCATGACTATTTCAAGTTCACTCCATCCTCTTTATCTATCAAAGGGCCTGTAAGGCTACTTAGCCAGTGCCACGTACCTACTCAATGGCAGAGTCCATTTGAATCCTTTGTTAATCATTTTGGACTGTTAGGTCCAAGTTCCTTTATGATTGGGGGAGGAATAATTAACTGAGTTTTAATCTTATAATTCATACATATTTGCTGTGAGAAAAAATAAAACACAGATATAAAGCTATCTCCTTCCTTATTTTTTAAAATTCTATTCCTTACTTCTCAGAGTATTTAATCTCTTGGATGTTTTCCAAAAAAATTTTCTATGTACATATAATTACATGCATATTTATGTTATAAGGGTATATGAAATATATACCCTTTCTACAAAGATGTGAACTATATATGTATATGTATTCCTGCTTCCAGATTTTTCCCTTTATTAATCTTGAAAATCATGAATCTATTTGCAATTGCATATAAACACATTTATTGGTGTTTTGTGGTTACAAGATATTTATGGGTATGCAACATCTAGCAAATATTACTGGCAAGGACCATTTCATAGTGTACCATTGAAGCATTTGAACTACTATTTCTGCATTCCTAGGGATGGAGTTTGTGGGGTCAACCTCTCTGTACAGTCTAGGATTTCTTGTGTTAGCCACGCTGCACTGCCATTCCTATCTGCATGCCTTTTGGTCCACCAACCTTGAAAGAAACTTAAACAACCTTCCAGGGCTGAAACACTAGACAGATTCCATATTATCCTTCCGTCTTGGCCCAAAGAAGGGGCAGAGAGTTCTGGCACCAGCTGTGGATATTTTGTACAGAGGACTAGATGAAGCAAATGTTCTAGCCTCAGTTCCCATCAGGGAAATGAAACAGATATTTACAAGCCAAATTGCTCATGTCTCATTCACCTCCCCTAGACCACAGCCATTCAGGCTCACTCAACTTACCAGTAGCTCCAGCATCCTTAAAAGGGTATAAAATCAGATTGGTTCCTATTAATAATTCTTCCTGCCTACCCTGGGGAGTTTGGAATGGCAGTGGTATCATAAGTGCACACCCTGATGTATGAATTTGTTACTGAACTGAGTTGCCCAGTGATTTTTTTTTTTTTTTTGGTCAGATGACACAGCTAGAAAGGGAGCGATGGCTCAAAGCCATGATGAATGCCGCTGTGTCTCTGACTCCTTCCCTCAGCTCATCACTATAAGTAATTACCTGACTGATCCTGGACAAGTCCTTCTGTTTGGCTCACGTCAGCTATTGATCATTTATTTAAGAATTGTGTACTCCAGGGAAAGTGAAAAAAAAAACTTCTTTGAATTAATTTTTTGAGCCCACTGTGGTCATGAATAAATATCTTTCATTTTAGACAATTTACATCAGCAACTTTGTAGCTGTGGGAATTTGTTTCCCTCTTCTGACCTGTTCCTCTGAAAATTGGTTTTCTAACCACTCTGGAAACAGTAGTTTTAAATTGACACATTAAATTTTCAGAATGGTGTTTCACTTACTGTGTTCTGACTGTGCTGTAGCACAATGCTTTGACAGGCACACAGTGGGTCTCTGGTTAGAAGAGAGGGTTTCCAACTGTTGGCTAGTGGGAGCCCACATTTCATCTCATAGGTTAGAACTCTGGGCAATAGTTTTCATAACTGGAGGGAGCAAGCCTGTGCTGATTTTTAAGCAAGGGTAGCTGAGAGTAAACAAAAACAATCTAATAAGAGATTTTTAGTAACTGCTCATGTGCACTGAACTTCGAAAATGTGAGTTTTTATGAGCATCGAGTAAAGTACCAAAATGCTTCTCAATATTGATTTTGAATGTGCAGTCTAGCAAGAGATGTCAGTTTGAGGAGAAAGTCCTCTTTATAGTATAAGAATCCTGTGTAAGTATGTGTAGTTATGCCTGCTTTGTGTCAGGTGATCTTAGCATTGGTATATTTCTGTTAATTTGTTTGCATTTTCTTATTAACTACTCAATGCTAACATCTCCTTGATGTTTGAAAACAATATTTTCTGATAAGGGGTCTGCTTCTGTTTAGAGACATACTTCCGCATCACCATTTAACAAGCTATCCAGAAACTTCTGGATGTCTCTTCTCTATGCATGTATTGTTCAGATTACTTCATGCTAGCAGGGTGGCCAGACCATATCACATTTGGCCTTGAGAATTGTGTCTCTGGTTCCAAGTTCCTGCAGTTTACAGCCCAGTGTAAGCCTCTATACTCTGCTCCTCATTCGAGCTCAGTGATCAGTCTTTGAATGGCACCTCACCTGCTTGACGAGTCAGTTTTCCATCATTTCCCCTTTAACTTGAATGGCACCTCACCTGCTTGACGAGTCAGTTTTCCATCATTTCCCCTTTAACTTCAGACTCTCCAAGAGTGCAGCCAGAATTGACTAAGCCCTCGTCCATAGGAAGAGTGAGATCGACTTGTATTGGAGTCCGCATGCACACTGCTGTGAGGCAGAGCTTGGCAGCTGAGAGGCAGCCTGGTTTGGGACACAGACACAGCAGAAGTCCAGAAGTACAGCTTCCTATGCCCTCCCTTGGCCTCTTTGCTTCCCTAATGAGTTCATACTTGCCAGTCTCCAAACCTTAAATTCAAGGCCATGCTGCTCTGCAGCCTCACCAAAGTGGCTTAGGAAGCAGAGGGAAAATCAGGAGGGTGGGGATTTATCTGCTTTTCAGTGCTTACAGGATGACTGTAGAGACTTGCTGGGCATTACTGCTCTAAGTCCTTATAAGATGCCATGCTTTTGAGGTTTAAGACAGAACAGAGGGGAAATCCCTACATCAGCTTGGATTTTTCTCTGACCCCATACTGATGGGTAAGGTGGGAAAAGCTATACCTTCTGAGACAACTCTTAAGCCCATTTTTACGTAGATGTATAATGAGCACTCCCATCGGGTAGCATTTTTTTTTAAAGAGTAGAATTTTGCATTATTTTGGTAAAAACAAACTTTGAAATCCCAGGAATGCAGGAGATAATCGCAGAATCTAGTGTCTAAAAATGTGTGTGTGTGTCTTTCATAAACGAATCTAGAGAGTTCTATGGGTGGGTACAGCGCCAGCAGGACCCATCCGGGAGCTCAGAGCGGGTTAACTACATTACCACTATAGTTACTCTATATCTTTAGTGGAAAACATGGTTGGTGAGCCATCTTTTATCAAGTACTAAACTGGAGTCTGATAAAAGTTATTTTCTGTGATAGTATGGGTTATTAATTTTGGCACTACAGCATATGCAACTGAAGAATTAAGCAAGTGGAGAGTGACCAGTAAAAATGGCTGCCGCTTGTTTTAGGGGAATCTCTATGCATCTAACGCTTGTGGCAACTCAGGGCTCAACTATGTAGTGCTACTTTGAAAGCATGCAGAATGCAGTTGTTATAGGGTGATAGAGCTTTCCACCACTCTTTCTTTCCCTCCCTCCCTCCCTCCCTCCCTCCCTCCCTCCCTCCCTCCCTTCCTTCCTTCCTTCCTTCCTTCCTTCCTTCCTTCCTTTTCGATGATTTTTTTTTTTCTGTAGCTCCTAAATTGGGTGATCCCTCTGCCACCTAGTCAGGGCGAATCTGCCTCCTTTTCCCTCTCCTATCTGACTCAAACGTAGGAATCCTAAAAGTCTTGCCTCTCTGTCTGTTCTGCCCAGCCATTGACGACTGGTGTCTTTATTTATCAATCAGTACCAACTGGGGGCCGGGTCCCTCAGTGTCTTACATGCAGACACTCTTGAAAACAGTTTGGGGGAACAAAATCACCATCATAAACACAAACAGTATTAGGCCAAGCCCACTAAAAGTCACAATGATATAAACAATATCAAACTCTGAGCAGCCGGGGCAAGGAAAGCTCTGCCATTTATGAACTCGATGCTTCCCTTTCCTCATCTTTAAAATGAGTACCATGGTCTGGGTATGATGGTACTCACCTGTAATTCCAGCCCAATGAAACATTAAAGGAAGGCCTGGGAGACTAAGCAGTGTGTAGCAGGGTTGGTTTTCATGCCGGGAGTGGCAGGATGCTTGAGGTTGAGAATGTCATGGAATCAAGTCCACAGAGAGTAGTGCCCGGTATTCTGAAGGCCTGAGGATACAAAGAGTCTGCTAAGTCAAGTTTTGGAAGGCGAGCATACCCGTCCAAGAAAGAGGCTAGCAGGCTATCCATAGCCAGATTGGAGGGTCATGGGTGTCCCTTCTGTCTACTCATTCCACTTACTTGACCTCACCTTGTGACATGTTGACTATTTTCCTCCATTTTGAAATGAGAATTCTTACTCTGCTATTATATATTACAGCTATGTGAATTAGGGTTTGATATTTACAGAGGTTCATGACTGGACCTGTGTCTTGAGTCTTAGACCTTTGAACTTTGACTTTTGGATAAGGCTGGAAAAGTTTAAGACTAAGGGAATCTTCAAGTTGGATTGAGTCTACTCCATATCACAACACCGACATGAACAGCTTTGGGCCAGGGAGGGAATAATATGATTGGAAACAGTACAGCAGGATATCAAGTAGATAAAGGGTGGTTAATCCTCTGAGCTGATTCAGAATCACCTAGAAAACCGAGAAAGCACATCCCTGGGCTTCCCACTGAGGACTTTCCTGGAGAGCTTTAACTGAGGGTTGTAAGAGTCACACTGATTCTGTGGGCTCTGTTCTCCTGGTGTCCTGAACCCCTCTGGCTCCTACAATTCTTCCTCCCCCTCTCCCATGGCATTGCCCAAGCTCTGAGGGGAGGGATTCAATAGAGATCTCCAATTTGGGCTCTCTCTCTCTCTCTCTCTCTCTCTCTCTCTCTCTCTCTCTTTGCTGAGTGATTGGCTGTGAGTCTCTGCATCAGACCCGAGGAAGCCTATCTGAAGATGAGTGGGCTATGGTACACATGGGGCTATGAATGTAGCAGAATGTGACAGAGTTGCTAATTCACTGAATCTCAACAATAAGGCTGCGGGGCTGGAGAGATGGCAGAGTCGTTAAAGGCTAGGCTCACAACAATAAGGCTGCCCAGACAAGACCTGAACAATGGCAGCATCCATAGACGTGCAAATGTGGAAGAGGAAAATCCTCCTGAGGCCCCGCCCCTAGACAACAAGAGCCATAGTCAATTATCTACTACTAAGTCTTATGGAGATGAGTCCCTTAATTGGCTATCCAGTGCTAAGTAGTACTAAGTTCTCGCCTTTTCCCCACAATTTTCCCTGAGCCTTAGGTGTGATGGTTGTGAAAACCCAAATCTTAATATTTTACTTTAATTAAATGTTTAAGCCCTGATCCTTAAAAGAGAAGGAGATCTCTTCACTTCTTCTCATTTCCCCTCTGCTTTGAGATGTCAACATCTAACGAACTACTATGGAACGCAGACAGGGAGGACAAGTTATTCAGCTGCAAATCATAGAAAGTGAATTGTCATTTCGCATCATATCTCAGTAGGCAGACATAGTTCCGCACCTGACTATAAGGACCTGGGAAGTATAATTCCTCATATTGCCAGAAGGAGAGCAATACATAACAAAGACTAATAACCATAAAACTCCCTTGGCTTTCCCAGGGCAAGACTTCAACTCCCACTTATTAAAAAACAGTCTTTACCTTCCAGTTCTCAACTCCCTACTCCCTGATCTGTGGAATCCAGGGTAGAAGACATAGCTCCTGTCCTGAAGGAACCTACATTTTTAGTTAGGGAAAATGATTTAACCATGCAATGACTCAGGACTTATCCCAAGGCTGTTTAACACCCCGCATCAAATGATGAGGATGATACAAGTCATGCACTGAATTCTCAGAGGGGGAGACATTTCCATTAGGCTTGGCTGGGGTGGTTTCTTGGCAGGCAACCTTCACAAAAGAATGGAGAGAAGAAAATGACTTGAGAAACTGCCACTGGCAACACCAAGATTGCAAAGCTTAGGCAGAAGTTGAACTAAATATACTTAATCTGCATTTGGACCATGTCTGGCCTGAGGAGGTGTTTTTAAATAATTACATTGGCTTAAATGACATTTAGAGACCAGGGTTATCTCATGATAATGGACAGATTGAGCCATACTATAGTTATTCTACGTGCTAGGCCAGGGCAGTTAGCTCATATTTAGCGGTAAATAGTGTACTGGTTTTCCACTCATACAAGAGAAGATTAACATTGATTGAGTTTTTGTAGAAAGCACAGCTTCTTAAGCTTCAGATCCTGACCCTAATATGAGTGTGCATTACTGAATGTAGGGGTCACAACAATAATTGGCAATAAGTAAGATGTCTCTGAAGATGGCATGATGAAAATTAATTTAAAAATAAATGCTTAAAAGATATGAGAGGAGAGGTCTCTCTCAGAGTTTGTGCACTTTGGGTTAAAAGATGTCACCAAGCCTTGGATCTGAGCACAGAGTGTGCTCACTTGGCAGAGTGCATTAGTCCATGGCATCATGCCACACAAAACCAATGAATGCTATCAGAAACAGCAAGGCACAGATTCTAGCCTACTGCATGATAGGAAGTGTAAGGCTTTTACTGTAGTATATGCAATGTTTTTACTCCTATAGAAGCTAATCATTTAACTGCAAAAATAGAGACTTTTGATGTTTTCCTGCCAACATTCTTCAATATGTATCACATTACTATGTGATTAGATAGTATTATGCTCGAATGTTTGATTTTTAAAAAGTTGTGGTGGAAGTTGCTGACTTGAGTGTCATAATAAAATAAACCACTTTTGAATTTTGGCTTAGTATTAGAAAAGAATTTTCTATCATTTCTGAAATGGCCCAATCATTTTTCTGCCATTTTGTACTACATATTTATATGAAGAAGTGTTCTCAACACTGATGATTATAAAATCAAAACATTGATCAACTCTGAAAGATGTTGAAGATGTCTTGCATCATATGCTATCAAATATTCAGCCAGTAATTCATTCTTTATGTAAAACTAAACATGCTTATCCATTTCATTAGTATCGAAGAATTGCTTCATATCCCAAAATTGGTAAGATTGTATGAATAGAGAGAATTATTTTAGAAATAAATTTCTTTATGATCAAATTTCACATAAATGATTTTTTGATTTATATATCAATGTTATGTTCTATATGTCTGGATTATGTGAAAGTTTCTAGGGTGAAAATGTGTTGTGCCTATTATATTGTATTGATAAATAGATGGACATTTTTGTTATATTTATTGTATTCTACAGATACATAGAATGAAGTTTTATCTCTACCTTTTCCTAGGGCTTCAGAGATTGGTTCCTTTTAATGGATATGATATTTATTAAAATAAAGTTGACAGAGAAGGGCATTTGGTGATATTGCTTAAAGCAGAAGAGAAGAAAGCAGAAACTGTGATAGGCTGAATACAAGCCTCAAAGACATCCAGATCCCAGTCTTTGCAATGGGAATAAATTAGACCGCATGAAGAAGAGACGCTGAAGCTGAAGAGAGATTAGGGTTGCCCACAAACTGGTTTTTAGATGAGGGTATTCAGTGATCTCATTTTGGGTGAGAGTTCTTTACATGGAAAGAGGGGAGCACAGAGAAGCCGTGAGAGAACATGGAAAGCAGCAGAGGAGGCATGGGAAGAAAGGAGAGGATTCAGGAGTGCTTGAAGAAGGTGGTTGCTCTTTAGTAGCAAGGAACAGCCATCATTGACCACAAACGCCGAAGCTTCAGTCCCAGCTCTGTTAAGGACCATACAAATGAGTTGAGTAAAGGAGAGAACTGGTTCCTAGGAAAACAAACTTGGAACCCTAAGCGCTGACAGCTTGGGATCTATTCTTCTGAACTGAATTGGCATTCATGAGCAGCTAATTATAAGGTATTTAGCTTGGGTCTTATGCATGTTATTCTGTTCAAGTCTTAACAGTAACTTCCTAAGGTGAGTATTATTATCATTATGTCGCAAATTAGTAGTAGGAGAGGGGTCTAAGACCCGGGATGACTTGTCTGAGTTCACACAGCTCAATGAGTTCTTCAGACTCAAGCCTGTAGCTGTGTCATTCAAACACTCAACCTTCCTTTTAGGTCAGGCTCTTTTACCCCAAATGGAGCATAGTGCAATGAGGCATGGACACCATGGAATGGATGCCTGGAGAGGAGCCATGGCAACGAGACACAAAGGGAAAAGATCCTGATGGGATTGGGTTATTGATATGAATGAGAAGGGAAGGAAACAGGTGGTTTTTAAAAAAAGCAATAATGATGCTCTATGCCCTGGTGAACAATAGAGACACAAGAAGACATGCTAACCACTGCAGTAAGGTCTGGGGCCCATTTCATGTTGTCATAGGCTCTACAGTGTCACCATAGTTGTACTGGAGCCTTCTAGGAACCAAGGGGCTCAAGATGTTGGTGGTTACCAATACATCTGCCTTGTGGGAGAGGCAGCACAAAACCACAGTAGCCAGTTCTTGCAATACCTTTGATTATTATTGTTTGTTTTGAATCATGTATATGTGAACGTGTCTGATTGCACATGTGCATTTGAGTGCAGAAACTCATGCACTCCAGGAGAGGGCACTAGATGCCCCTAAAGCAAAAGCTGTGGACAGTTGTGAGCTACCCAGTGTAGGTGCTGGGAATTGAACTCTGATCATCTATAAGAGCAGTATAAGCTTCTAAGAGCTGAGCTACATCTCCAGTCTCACCTTTGATTAGTTTTAAACAGTTTACTCACCCCCACCACTGCTAATCTGATGCCTGCTATACAGATGAGAGTCATCTCTCTTCTCAAATATTAGGTTATAGATAGCTCCTATGAAAGACTGAATACTTTGTGATAGACCCAAATTTGAGAATATGCACTTCTCTTTTCTCTTCAGCAGACAAATGTAGCTAAGGTTTTCTAGCTCCTTAACAATAAGTGAAGGAAGAAAATTACTTTAATTTGAAAACACACTTCAGTATCAAAGGCTGCCATTTATCCATTCTTATTTCAGTTGAAGTGATTAATATTCAAGTTGGCACTATATGAAGGATTAAGCTTACTGTGTATTCTCCGGCTATTTATGCTAATTGTGGTCTCATTTGTATTGAAAGATTCATAAAAGTATCAAGAGACACTTTATATTGAATTAAAACTATTACACTGGGTGTTTCAAACCTCAGAAAAGAACAATTATTAAAATATATTACTCAATTAAACAAAGGGATCTGTATCTATCGCCAGAAGTTGGACATACAGGCAAAACTGTTAGCAGTTCAAATGGGTAAAAACTGTTAGCAGTTTAAATGGGTACATTAAATCTCACCTCCATGGCATCCTGTGTTTATGTGAAGCTGGACAAGGGCCATATAGGAGATAAACTGTCAGCAAGGGTCGAGAAAATTCCAGCTTGTTCTGACTCTGTATCCATTGTGGTTTGAACATCAACTCTCCTCCAAGGGTTCACACGTTTGAGCACTTGGTTCCCCAGTTGGTGGTGCTGTTTTAGAAAAGGCTGTAGAACCTTGATGAGGTAGAGCCCTGGGGGAAGAATAGGGCAGCTGCACCTGGTCTTGTTTGTTAGCCCGGCCTCACACCCTGTAGGTTCTGATTCTAGACTGTGGATACAATGTGACCAGTGCGTTAGTGTTTGTGGTCTTGCTTTTCTTTCCGATAAGATCTGTACTCCTCCACGGACTATAAACCTAAATAAATCCTCCCTACCTAAGTTGCCTGATGTCAGATATTTGGTCATAACAGTGAGAGTAGAAACTGGTACAGTTCCCTGCAGAGAAAACCAGTCTGGTCTAGATGTTGCCTCCTGGAGATTGCATGTCTTCCTCAACTAGTCAGTGACCCTCCAAGCCACATCTATTCAACTAAAAGCCATGCGTTATTTGCTTTGAGAAGAAAATGGCCCACCAAAGGAGAGACTCAGGAAGGAATACCTGAGGGAAAAGGTGACAGCTGACATCAGCTCTCCTTGACACAAATATCCTCTCCTCTAAAAGGCATGAGCCAATAGCGTCCCATCTCCAAACACTCAGCTCAGTCTTTGGTGTGGCAGATTCTGCATTCACCCGAGTTCCTAGTTTTGCTGAAAAGTTCTTGGGCTAAAGCATCTAGGAAGTCCAAAGTCAACTGGCAAGTCCAGAGCTGCTTGGCATGGAGCTATGGCCTCTTCTTTCTGAGTGTATTAGATGTAAGCTGCCTGCTGCTTTTCTGATTTCTGGCTAGGGCTTTGCAGAGAAAACCTTACATAAGAATGGAAAATAGCTGGGAGGAAGGAAAAAATAGATTGCACTATTTTCAAAACCTCTAAGCAAAAGTTTTGTTTGCTGTCTAAATAAAGCAGCCTGCTCTATGGCACCTGGAAACTTGGCATTTAGGACACAAGATATAAAAGCCAACAGCAACTGCCTGGGGAGACTCTTGAGTCTGAGGCATGGATGGTCCTCAAGCCAAAGTGTCTGGCATGTTGTAGTAGATCCTCAATAAATACGGAACAAAACCTGGGTATTAACACAGTCTCTAGAAGAATTCACCACTGGCCTGGGTGGGGTTTGATTTAGTATTTGGCAGATGTATCTGAAAAACCTTCAACATGAGAACATAGGAGAACTTGGGATCAGTGCTGGTCCACACTCTCCTCACTCTTAGAATTGTAGCTTCCATCCTTTCATCTCAGCTCCAAACTTTGCCTCTGCAACTCCTTCCATGGGTGTTTTGTTCCCAATTCTAATACGACAGCAAGATTTTGCTGAAAGGACACTGATATAGCTGTCTCTTGTGAGACAATGCCGGTGCCTGGCAAACACAGAAGTGGATGCTCACAGTCAGCTATTGGATGGAACACAGGACCCCCAATGGAGGAGCTAGAGAAAGTACCCAAGGAGCTGGGGTGATCTGCAACCCTATAGGTGGAACAACAATATGAACTGACCAGTATCCCCGGAGCTCGTGACTCTACCTGCATCTGTAGCAGAAGATGGCCTAGTCGGCCATCATTGGGAAGAGAGGCCCCTTGGTCTTACAAACTTTATATGCCTCAGTACAGGGGAACGCCAGGGCCAAGAAGTGGGAGTAGGTGGGTAGGGGAGTAGGGGGGGGATATGGGAGGCTTTTGGGATAGCATTTGAAATGTAAATGAAGAAAATACCTAATTTTTAAAAAAAGAAAAGAAAAAAAAAACAGAATTGTAGCTTCCTTCTCTCTCCGTTTGGTTTGTTCCATAGCTATGGAACACTCATGGGAGGCTCTGGTAGATATTTGGAGCCACAGATCTCTGATGTTAGGATCTCTGGGCTTGTGACTCAGATATTTTGATGAGGAGCATAATGACTAAGACTTGGGCTCAGAGGATTACAGCAGGAAGCAAGTACTTAGAACTAGTTGGGGTTGCAAAGCATACATGCCTGAAGAACAAGGGTCAATGTGATGCTGATATATTCCGTGTGTTGGAGGGAATCAACTGTGGGATCTGGGGGACTTCAGAGCCAGCAGTGAGGATATGCTAATGTAAACACCAAGAACAGGGGCAACTGTGCGACTTCAGTCTTTCTAAAATGGTTATTTGATATCTCTACCACTGCCTTCTATTCTTATCCATGTCCTCCATTCAGTACCTAGCGTTGTTAGCTGTGTCCTTTCTCTCCTGAGTATAGAACAGCTTCCTTGAAACTGATTTTTCCACAAAGGCTTACGTACAATTTAAGCTACCCAACTAGGAGCTATAAAAAGAAAAGATGGAGGTGGAGAATGAGAAGGCTGTCTCCCCATCTTCCTTTTGCTGTACTAACTTTTCCTTCTCACACCAGCCATGTTTCTCGAGCAGTGCCCTAGGCTATGCCAACTCCCATATCCCACAAAACTACTCTTGCTCAGGTCAATGGTAATCTCCATAGGTTGCATCGTATAGTTTCTTTCTCCTGGTGCAGTCAGCTCAGGCCTTTTTCCTTCTCTCCGTGTGGTGAGTTTAAAACCTCAGCTATTATTTGTATTCCTGACGAGGAGGCTTGGGCTCATTTGTCTTCCTTTTGAATCTCAATGTTCTTGTGACTCCACCAAGAGTCTACTTGTGACTCCTTCCACCAATAGACTGCTACGAAAATTCTGAGGGTGTGTATTTGAGGGGATGCTTCCTCTATGGAAAGCGACTCAACATTTCACTTTAATTCCCTTGAGTCTCCATGTGGAGAGCCCCTGTGTAGACACTCTAATTGACAGCCTCAGTAGAGCTCCAAGCTATAGTCAGTAGCTCTCTTGAATGGTCACTCTGTAAATGGCTGTAACAGTGGCTGACACCTGATTGTGATTATAAGGGAGATCTCTAGTGAGGCCTGAAAGTTCCCAACCTGTAAAGTCATGAATGAAGTGAAATAGTTGCTTTAAGCTCTCTCAATATCGCCCTATTAATTATGCAGAAAAGAGAAATGAAACATGCTGTTTGACATAACAAATTCTCTTGTTTTGAATCCAAAATGTTACCACACTCCAGCTTTCACATGCCTGTGAAGATAGTGCAGAAACGGTCATAGACATGGTCATAGACATGGTCATAGACATGGGTACTCCCTTCTGACCTCCAGCTCCTTGGCCTACAGAAAGCCTCGATGGCACACCACTGCCCTTCTTTGATTCATTGGTGGCATGTCATTTCCTTCCTTACAAAGCTTCCAAGTCTGCTGTTCACACTCCTTCCTTTGCTGGGCTCTGTCTCATCCTATTGGCCTGTGATCACATCTTATGCGATGGCATGTCTTCAGCGGGGCCTTCCCTGAGACTAGGCTCATTTGTCTGCGTTCTCCTGGGGTGTTTGGTGCCTCTTTAGACCACAGTTGGTGGTGTTCTTTTAAAGATTTCACTTCAAAACGAAGCGCTGGCTTCACTGCTCTGTATCGTCATGGCAGAAGGTGTGGGATCTGAGCCCTGTCACTGTTTCCCTGCAATACCACACGATGCCTGGCCCAGACAGGGTGTACACTCATTTATTATTAATTTAGCCTACCCTCAAGTACAATTTCCATTCATTTACCCAACTAGCATTAATCATGATAAAGGCCAATGATATTCATTAACCTCATTAAGTAGCAAGCCCAAGCTAGACATATAAATATCACTTCACTAATGCCTCATGATAACACTCTGAAGAGGAAAATACCACTTATGGGATGGGGAATCTCAGGTAAAGAGAAAACAAGCACATTTTCTGAGGCTATACGGAGATTAAGGCCAGGGGTGACCAGATATACATGGCACGTTCTTGAGCACTGTTCTTGTAAGGAACAATGAGGATGTGGCATCTTGATAGGAAAACATTAGTGTTCCATCTGTACCTATTCTTTTGCCTCTACTTCCCAGCAGCAAGCAAAGTGTGTACCATGGCTGCCGTCCCCACTGCTCCATGGATGTGTTTAAAGATGAGTGAAACAGAAGAGCAAGAATGCCTGGTGCCCCCACTTCTTTCTAACACAGGTCACAGGATGCTGGAGCATCCTTTTATTTGCCACTTGGGCTTCCTGGTGATGCCTGCCAATATGGGGATGGGGTGGGCTACACATTAATGTCTGGGAGAGTCATTGAAATAGAGGACCTATCTGTTGCCAACTGTGCCTAGTCATTATTTAAGAAGCACAATGACGGCCACATCTGATTGGTTGGCCTGGCTGCCAAGGGCCAGCTCAAGCAGAAGTATAATAGCCTTGGCTGCCCGGTAAGCAGGTGGAATGAGGGAGCTCATAGCTTTCAGGTTGACATTGCATGAACTAATTGTTGTCATCCCCACTGTTCAGGGTTGAGCAGGCTGACAACTTATTAAGGTTGCATTAGCGCTTCTTCGTTACTGTAAGATGTGTGTCAGTGATGGCCTCCTAGATCTAAAGGGAGCAGTAGTGAGCAAAGATGGGTGAGGCTGAGGCATGGCCCCTGACTTTGAAGCTGGCTGAGTGGTTTAATGCCTGCATTAGGCACTGGTTTCCTAAGTAGGTTCAGGGTATGTTGATGCAGAGAAACAGGTTTGAACAAATGGAAGTCAGGGCGGGGGGTGGTGGGGGGAGATGTCCTCATGTGAATGCAGTGATGGCGCAGTCTTACACATGGACTCATTGCTCTGCTCCCCTTTGGTTGGAAAACTCTTTTCTCTATGGCTTCAGGGCTACATCCCCTTCAGAAGGAGTCAACTGTTTCATTACATCCCCACTTGCTATGCAGGCAACTCTAAAAAGATATGCAAATTACATAATTTAAGTCCCAAACAAGGAAATGCCCTGAGGGTAAAAGAAAACATTAAACTAAAAAATGGGAGGATATTTGTAACAATTATAAATTCAGAAAGCTCTGGGCAAACCAGAGCATATTACTTAAAGTTAGGTGTCAATGAGCATACTGATGTGTTCTCCCCGTAATGAGGAGGGGTACCCAGCTCACAGCCCCCAGTTGTAAACACTGTTAGGGACACAAGCCAGGTGCTCTTCCATTGGTTCTCCGTTCTCCTCACTGGACTCCTACTTGCCTCTAGAATCCTCCACTGCAGTCTTCACTTGAGCATATGGACAGCACTGATCTCAGATTCTCTAGATGCACACGCCCCTGAAACACACAAGAAATAAGGCACACATCATAGCACTTAGGATTTTGCTGCTGCTCTTAGGGTAGTCCCGGAGTCTTCCAAGTGCACACCACAGGCAACTGCCATGCTTCCACGGCACCCAGGAGGAGAGAGGACAGTGAGATAGGAGCTGGCATTTGAGCAAAACACAGCTCATCACTGACCAAGGTGCCAGCACAAGAGAGATAAGAAAGAGGGGCTAGACGAAATAAAAAAAGATGTTTACAATTCCCCTCATAATGGCTGCTATCTGGATCTCTCCTCTTCCTAGCGATTCCCACCCGGGCTGCCGGATTACAGAGCTGGTGATGCAGCCCTTCACATTAAGGCTAAAGTGGAGGAATCTAGAGGTGAATAGGGCGCCGGGGAGTCAAGTCTAGGGAGAAGCAGCCCAAGGCATGAGGACAGAACCATGAGTGCTATAGAGGTGGGGCTGGAGAGGTTTGTAGGACCTCTGACAGAGGGGTGGCCTCGTTCTCAGGGAGTTCTGGAAGCACACACTCCTGAAACACACAGGAAGTAAGGCCATTTGAGAGCCTCAGTGCTTAGATAAGCGTTTAAGTGTTCTCTATAAGCATAAGACAATATTAATAATAGTCAGCATTTGTGGAGTACTTATCTGGCAGGCACTATTCAAAACATTCAATGTGTATTTTTTCATTTAGACAGAATATTAGAATTCAGAGGAAATGGAATGGATTTGAATAAATTAAAATTGAAAGTTATAATTGCCGTGGCGAAATTTGAATCCACACTTGAGAATCCAAAGGGCTCATATGAAACCTTGGGGAAAAATGAAATCTTTGTCACACCAGAGAGTATCATTTTAAAAGATGCCTGCCACAAATCAAAAAGCTCACAATTCTTAAGCATTGTGATGTCAAAACTCATTACGCAAAAGCTAATTAAGTTACAAGGAGGAAATGATAAGGGGAGGGGGAGGCAGCAATCACCTTGAATGCGTTTCCTTGCACCTGATGACCAAAAGCTTACAGCCTGAGTTCAGTTCCCAGCGCCTCCACTGGGAAGTTCACAGGGGCTTGAAGCTCCAGCTACCGAGGGGGGTGGGAGTGGGGAGACAGACCTTTTTCTGAATCTGAGAGCAGCTTCACCCACATGACACATGCTTACACTTATACATAAATATGCAAAATTAAAAATTAAATCTAAAAGCAAGTCCTAGCCAATTTAAATAAATAGTGGATTGCAAAACAAAAGTAGATGGGTAGCTATTTGAAAAATAAAATTTAAGATGAATTTAGTGATTGCACACTTAACTTTATGGAAAGCAATTCTTTAAACTTTAAGTTCTAACTAAGCATGTAGAAAGTAAGCACTTATTTCAGGTTACAAAGTACTTTCTAAGTCATTTTACCAAATCGGCACTTGAGTAGTTCACATTCCTTGCCTTGCAGACAATAAATTTCTCCCCCAAATGTAATAACATGCAAAATTAATACAAGCATGTACTTTATAAGTATAATTATTAAGAAAAATCCAATGCTTCTATTTTTTAAATCATAAACAATGGCAAAAGGTATGCAATAAAGAATTTAAGAGTCAGCAGTAAGATTAGGAAATATGCAAAATATCTCTAAACCTAAACTCTAAGTTGAATTCTCATCCTCATAAAATAAGATTTTTTTATTTTTAATAGTATGTGTGTGGGTGTATGTGCATAGGTGTGTGCACATGAGGGTGGGTGTCTGTGGAGGCCAGGAGAGGGCCTTGGAGCCACTGGAGCTGGAGAACCAAGCTGTGTTCACTGGTAGAACAGCAAGTAGTCTTCACTGCTGTGCCGTCTCTAAAACAGAAAAAAAATGACAAATAAGCTCACTGTGAGGAAATGGGTTATATAAGAAAAACAAGAAGCGATGGGTAACTGGAAGTGGAAATTAATATCAATGAGCAGGACATGAATATTTTACAAATCAGATTATTTTTAGGTGGCAAAGGAAGTGCTGAGTTCACACTATGAGGACTGTTACAAAACACTATAGAGGCATTTCTTCTGTTCAGCTTGCATGTTTAACCTGCTACAGGAGCCTTGGACCATAGGACATGACTGGGTACACACTGCTGATTTGTATCTCGTGGTCCATTAAGTAAATACCATTGGGTTTTCTTCTAGAAGTGCAGAAACATTTTAATAGTGAGACCTGAGGAACCAGGTCGGCCACAGATGAGGATTCATCTTAGGTGTCAATTTGACTAGGTGAAAAGGTACCCAGAGAATCGATAATGATAATGTTTTGGTGTGTAGAGGAGGGTATTGCCAGAAGAGGCTGACATTAAATACACAGGCAAGATAAAGAAAGTCTGCCTTCGCCAATATGGAAGTGTGTCATCTACGCTGTTGAGGGCACTATAGCACAAAGAACCATAGAAAAGCAAGTTTGTTCTTTCTTGGAGGGACATCAACCTTCTCAAGCCCTTAGATATCAAAGATTCAGGGCCCTGGACTTCAAATGCCAAGATCTGATCTCAGATTCTTGGGCTTTCTACCCTGGACTGAGTGCTACCGAGTCCACCTCCCTGGCTCCAACCTGAGAGCACTTGTGTCCCTAGATTCATACTGGAAGACACCACAGATTGTATCATAAGTTCCTGATACAGCTTTCTAATGTTCTTGTGGGAAAACCTTGGCTGGTGCACACATTAATAGTCGTGAGAAGAAAAATGATTTAATAAAACATGTAGTTGAGAATAAATGTCCCTTAAACATGAGGATTAATGAGGAAACTAGGACCCACTTGCCCTTGCACTTGGAAAGCCATTTGTTTTGAGCCTATAGCTCCCACTGTGTTGGAATGGTAAGAAGGTACCTTTGATGTCACATCTATCTAAAGGGTGGAGGAGAAAAATATTTGTGGAGATAATTAATGAAAGACTATTCAAAAACAAAACAATAGAAAAATGAATCATGCAATTAAAAATGGGCAAAATATCTGAACAAACACCTCATCTGAGATGACATATGACTCTTTGATGAGCAGAATAAAAGATATTCACCATCATATATCATTAGAGAAGTGGAAATTGATACTCCTCTTAGAACGGCTGTGAAACAAAGCACTGACAATGTAGGAAAGAATGTGGGAGTCAGAAACTGCCACTCAGGTTTTCCTGGAGTTCAAAATAGTACACTCATTTTGGAAGATACTTTCACAGTATCTTATTTTTTGAAAAACACAATTTACCTATGTAATCCACCAATTCATGTCATGGTTTGAAGATGCTTGGCCCAGGGAGTGGCACTGTTTGGAGGTGTGGCCTTGTTGGAATAGGTGTGTCACTGTTGGCGTGGACTTTAAGACCCTCATCCTAACTACCCGGAAGTCAGTATTCTGCTAGCAGCCATCAGATGAAGATATAGAACTCTCAGTTCCTTCTGTACCATGCTTGCCTGGATGCTGCCATGTTCCTGCCTTGATGATAATAGACTGAACTTCAGAGCCTGTAAACCAGACCCAGTTAAATGTTGTCCTTATAAGAGTTGCTAAGGTCATGGAGACTGTTCACAACAGTAAAACCCTAGGACAATTCACATCCCTAGTATCTACTGAAATGAGTTAAAATTTTATTTCTACAAAACCTACACAAATGATTCAAGATTTTACTCACAATCACTCAGACTTAGAATCAATGAAGACATCCTTCAACTGGTGAATAAACAACCTTGTTTTATTCATTTTGGAATATTACTTGGCAATTAAAAGAAAGGAGCTAACAAGCTAGGAAAAGACATGCAGAGGCCTGAAGGCAAACTTCAGGGACAGAAGCTGCTATGTCCTGGATGATTCCAAAGACATGGTGTTCTGAAAAGGCAGAACTCTGGATCCTAAGATGAGGACTGAGGGTTCAATAGGAGGCTCAGAAGAGCACAGAGGGCAAGAAGACTATTCTGCAGTGTACTGCAGTGTGGTAGCCTAGCACATACTTCTGCATACTTGCAAAACTGAAAAGCAGTGAGAGCTCGTGTAGAACTTGGACCTTGGTTGATGATATGGCTAGGCTGTCTTGGTTCTCTGATTCTTCCACATGCGTAATACTGACTCAGGAAGCAGGGGTCTGAGGGGAGGGAAATGATGCACACAGACATTATTTTTACTTTCTATTCAGCTTTGCTACGAACCTCAAACAGCTCTTTAACATGAAGTCCCCTCTTTCAGACACAATCAAAACTGATACATAGAATTCCACTACTATAGAAAGAGGAATTCAAAAGTCAACATAGCATGAAGAGGATTCCCAATTGTCCTTTGTAAATAATGAAAGAAAGTGTTTTTAGAAAGCATGTAGGTGCAAATGCCAGTTGGTTTTAGAATAATTATGTAGAAATCTCTTTACTGTATAAAATCATCATGTTAAAGAATTCATGTACCATGGTCACTAAAATATGAAGCATCTATAAGTGTCTTAATCAAACACAGATACACACACACACACACACACACATACAGACACACACAGAACACTCAGACACCCTTACTTCATATGAAGGACAACATTTAAAAGTGAAAAGACAAAAATATTTTTAAATGAAAGTAATATTTACTAGATAAAAAGTTTCAAAATTTGAAGATCACTAGTAATTTAAATTTAATGAGTATCAAAATAAATTACACAAGGATTTGTTACTGTTGAGATGGAATCTCATTGTGAAGCCTTGGCTGTCCTTGAACTCCCAGAGATCATTTTGCTTCTGACTCTCTAGTGCAAGGATTAATGCTGTGTGCCACCATATTCAGGATAGTGGGGTCTTTTGGTCTTGTGGAAAAAGGGACAGAATGGAAAGGAAAGCAATGGAATGGAAAGGAAAACAATGCAATGGAAAGGGAAGAGAAGAGAAGGAATATGAAGGGAAGAGGAAGGAAGGGAAAGGGGTTAGGGAAGGGAAGGGGAGGGAAGGTAAGGTAAGGAAAAAGCAAAGGAAGAGAAGGAAAAGAAAGGGAGAGAAGGTAAAGGAAAAGGAAAGGAGGGGAAGGGGAGGGAAAAGGAAGGGACAGAAAGGGGAGTAAGAGGGAAGGGAAGGGAAGGGAAGGGAAGGGAAGGGAAGGGAAGGGAAGGGAAGGGAAGGGAAGGGAAGGGAAGGGAAGGGAAGGGAAGGGAAGGGAAGGGAAGGGAAGGGAAGGGAAGGGAAGGGAAGGGAAGGGAAGGGAAGGGAAGGGAAGGGAAGGGAAGGGAAGGGAAGGGAAGGGAAGGGAAGGGAAGGGAAGGGAAGGGAAGGGAAAAGGAAGAGAAGGGAAAAGGAGGGGAAAGAAAAGGGAAGGGAAAAGGAAGGGAAGTAGAGGAAAGGGAAGGGAAGGGGAAAGAAAGGAAGGGAAGAGGAAAGGAAGGAAGGAAGGAAAGGGAAAAAGAAGGGAAGAGAAATAAGAAGGAAGGGAAAGGAATGGAAATGAAGGGAAGGGAAAAGGAAGGGAAGGGAAGGGAAAAGGAAGGGAAGGGAACAGGAGGGAAGGGGGAAGGAAAGGAAGGAAAGGGAAAAGGAAGGGAGAGAAAGGAGAAGGAAGGGAAGGGGAAAGGGGGGCATGGATAGTTATAAGGTAGAGTAGGCCTTACTCTACAAGATACTGAAAAATGATGTATCAAGTAAGTATATGTTAGACAGACCCAAAATGGCTTTTGATGCACCATACTACAGCCTTACAAATTTGATGACTATCCAAGTCTGGTCCTTGCAGGGATGTTCAGGTATCCAGTTAGCCATTTGGAAATGTATTTGTAACAATTCTGTGTTTTATATATTTATCTGAAAACTTAATTTTCAAGTTAATTTTTTTAAAAGTAGTATCTGAAGCTCAAAAAAGAAATGTGTTTAAATGGTTATTGGAATTTAAGAAAGATTAATTTATTTTCTATGAATCAATTAATTCCATATAGGTAACTAGAGAAATGAGAAAATATAGGAAAATATTGCAATATATGTGGATAGCAAAGAGTTAAGCAATTTATTACATAAACTAAGCTTGTGTCCAACCATATAGAGTAAGCCCAATGCAACCAGGAAATAGCATTGTGAGTTTTTTTTTTTTAAAGTCACATAGAGCAGTGCTGGTGTGGGTGTCTAATGGGATGGGAGCTGCTGTTTCTGCAAGGCAATTTGTTAGCATGTCAGAGATATTAAAAAATGCATAGCCTTTGACCAAGTAATTTCATTCTAAGAATTTATTATGAAGACATTTTGATTTATAACCAGGAAATATAGGAAACTGCCTAGTGTCCAACAATATGAGATTTATTGTGCCAATTAAGGATATTTTCAGATCATGAAATACTTTTTAGCTTTAAAAGCTCAAAGAAGATGTGTCAGTTAAGAACATTCACAATGTACTCTTAGCAAAAGGACAGAAGCAATAGAAAAAGTGTCAAGCACATGAATAAATTTCCTGAAAGAGGGTATTTATACACACACACACACACATACACACACACATGCACATACACATATACACATGCACACATGCATATATACACACATGCATACACACACACACCCATACACACATGCATACCTACACACAGACACACATTCCTCTTATAGTCATTATTTCTATAAAAATGAGAGCATTAATGATCTCAATTTTCTTCTGTATAATTATGGTTGTTTTCCTTAAAATCTTTACAGTTATAAAAGAAACACAATGCATATTGACCACTACAGGTGCACTGCATAAGCAAAAGAAAAAAAAAAAAAAAGGACGGAGAATTTCACCATCACAGGTAGGGAGGGGAGGTTGTGATAAGGAACCCAAAAGTAGGCAGATTCCAGTGAGAACACACAGGGCAAAGCATGCTGCACAGGGGTCAGGGTCCTTAGATATTCTCAAGCATGGCTGAGAGGGGACGCACTTACTGCCAAACCTTAGGTCAAACATGGCCGAAAGGGGGCACACTTACCTGCCAAACCTTAGGTATGGAGATTAGGCTTGCTCAGTGGGCATTTCCTATTGGCTTGAATGAACGAGAAATAAATCATATTGGTAGTAAAGTATGTGGAGCACAAATAGCACTTTACTGAAGAGTTGAAAGCTCCAAGCATGGCCACATGACAGAAAGCATACAGATAAGAGTATGACAGATTTAAATTGCAGTTTGCATGTAAACAAGACTTTAATGACCCTGAGAAATCTTCACATTATAAAATAAAAATCTTGATGTCTGACATCAAACCTAAGAGCCTACAAATGTCATGAATTGTAATATGTGTATCTCTAGACACTAAACTCCATGTAGCTTTGCTGGAACAGAATACATCCATCAACATTGTTGTATATGCAAGACTGTGCCAAACCACAGACACTGTATAGGAAGTGATGCAAGCCTGCTGCTTTTAACACTTGGTCAACATTCATGGGCAAGACATAAATGAGTTGCATAGAATTGTCACTATGTGAGTGGCTTTGATAATCATTTCTTGAGGAGGGTTGTTGAGAAGATGCTAAGATAAAATTAAGTTTTGTTATTATTAAAATATAAGTTGTACATTGGTGTAAAAAAATTAGGACTCTTTAATTTACATGTATGTAAATCTGCCGAAATCCTAAGTCAAAATGTCTTAAACGTCACATGTGCTTTGGGTAGCAGAATGAGCTAGGACTTTAGGGAAAGCTGGACATAGGAACTCAGTCAGCCTCAGAACTGGTCTTTTTCTTTCCTTATTGGTATCAATTATATGATCGTGAGGATGCCCCCTCATCAATTCATATTTACTTTTCTTGATTTTAAGACCATTCAACACGAAAGCTCCTTTTTTTCCTAGTAATTCCAGCCAATACCATAAATTGGCACAGTGTGGATTAGGTCATGTCTCTTTAAGAACAACTGTACTCTCTATAGAGATACTTCAATCTTCACCATGAACAATAAGGAAGAGGAAAGTTAGGAGGGTCAATATCAGGAAGAGGAGAATGCAGGCAGGACAAGGAAATAAGCAAAATGCTCATAAAACTTTGCAAGAAGGTGGCTCAGGGGGTAAAGGGCTTGCCGTTATAGCCTCAGCACCACACAGGTACTACAGAGAGTTAAAAGACAGGCAGGAACATCCCTGGAATCTCTTAGGACAACCAGCTTACAATATGATGAAGAGCAAAGAAACCTTGTCTCCAACAAGGTAGAAGGTAAGAACTGACACCTGAAGTGGTCCTTGGACATCCACACCTGCATGAACACAGACACACATGCACATGGACACACACATGTGCACACACATACCACCTTACAAGGAGACTATAATCTCTCCCTATGTAATGTGCTGACACGATGCTATTAATCAACATAGTAATGGCTGATTATTAATCACCTGATATTTTTTCAGTTCCCCATTGAAAGACATCCTCACTGCACCATATCAGATGTTATTAAGCCCATCTTACTAAAGATAGAACTGAAATTCAAATAGGCTAAATGGATCCTCAAGAGTACATGGATGATAAGAAGTGCAGCCAGGATTTTGATCTACATCTACATGAGGATCACAAAACTTTGCACTAAGGCTTTCTCTGTAAGCATTCTGACCACATAGGGGGAAAGAGGTGTGTGTGTGTGTGTGTGTGTGTGTGTGTGTGTGTGTGTGTGTGTGTGTGTGTTGGTATCTGAGAGCTGTGCCACCTTGACAAGCATTCCTATGTCTCAGGTATGGACTCGGTCCACCAGTGCCTGGAAAACTCCAGAAAAGCGGGTCGAGAAGAGGACTATCTGTGAGGATAGCTTGTGATTTTCCAATATCACATATTTCTGTGGCTTTGTTTGCCTCGTCAGGTTCCCAACAGCGGCAGGGCTTGTTAAGCTGGAATTATGTTAAATATTTATCAGATGACTTGTTAACCAGCAGAGTAGAAGTCCAGGAGCAAGGATGAAGGAGAAGATAGCATGTCCTCACCAGCTCCCTGAGTGCTATGTTATTGGCAATTATGTGAAAGTTTTCAGGAAACTTAATTTTAGGCACAGGGAGGATCTGTCGCTCATGGACACAGGGAACCTTCTTCGTGATTTTCTTGGTTATCTCCTCCCATTTCCTCTGTAAAGTAGGACAACTCTCCAGTTACAGAAGTGAAAACATGAGGGTTAAGAGCATGAAAGGTGGAAAGATTCAACATGGCACCCAACACACAGGTCTCTTGATCCTTGATTCAGCACCTACAATGGTACAGATCTTTTCCCTGGACATTGCTGGCAGGAAGTTGCTCTTGCAACAAATGTGCATGTCCTCTGGCTCTTAAGTTTATAACATACTTCAAGTTCCTGAAACAGCATCTGCACCATAAAAAAAATTAATACACATTTACTGAATGAGTGAATGGACCCAAGTTCTCCAGAGCTCAGGCAGATACCTCACCTATAAGAGCAAGGTCAACTCACCCTAAGAACCAGCAATAACATCTTCCTCAAGATGCCTACATCCTCAGTGAGGGCTGCTGATTGCCATATACCTTGCATCCCCTCTCATTCAGGAGACTTGTTTTGGCATCTTAGCCAGTCTCACAAGGGCCATCTCAAGCTTATCTCTCTGCCTGCTGGGTCTCTTACACCATCTACCTGTAAGGATGACCAGACATTTGTCTTAATTCAGCCAAAGCACAAGTAGTGTCAGGTAGAGGTGTTGAAAAGGTAGTTTCACATTGTACAGATGGAATGGATCACAGTGATTCCACATCAGAGCTGTTATCAGCAGCACATGAGAACAAGCCTGTGCAATGGCAGGCTACCGAGAGGAAGTAAGTAGGAAGAGTGAGCTGCCATTACATCACTATCATGACCATGCTCTGGTTAAGGGTACGTAGTTCAGAACTCAACTCAATTTCTGGACTCAAATTCTGGCTCTTAAGTTTAATAACTATGATCCCAGGCAAGTACCTTAACCTCCTCCTGCCTAAGTTTCCTGATATATAAAGTGAAGTGGCTTGGACAATTTTTTTCAAAAAGATTTTCTTGCCTCAGTGTCCTCATCAAATAGAATTTTCTTTGCAAGACTGATATGAGACTCAAATGAGTCTATATATTAAAAGAAGTTACAGAGTTCTCTGACACATAATAGAAAATAAGAAGTTGGTAGTTGTCTTAGTTAGGGTTTTACTGCTGTGAACAGACACCATGACCAAGGCAAGTCTTATAAAAACAACATTTAATTGGGGCTGGTTTACAGGTTCAGAGGTTCAGTCCATTATCATCAAGGTAGGAGCATGACAGTATCCAGGCAGACATGGCACAGGCAGAGTTGAGAGTTCTACATCTTCATCCAAAGGCTGCTAGTGGAAGACTGACTTCTAGGCAACTAGGGTGAGGATCTTATGCCCACACTCACAGTGACACACCTATTCCAACCAGACACACCTCCAGATGGTACCACTCCCTGGTCCAAGAATATACAAACCATCACAGTAGTCAAGTGGTTTGGGGGGGAACACAGCACCAAATTGCATATATTACTGCTATGGTAGCTCATGGTCACCGTGGGCCCCACAGATGGCAGATCTTGCTATTAATGAAGCTCATGGTGACTGAGGGCCCCACTGCCCCATTTTCTTCTGTTTCTTCACATGTCACCATTGGAAGAGACTTCCTACATCAATGCATTCAAACTTTTCCAAAACTTGAATTTCAACCTTTATGTAGATCTGGAAACTTAGATGTGCCTAGCGTACCAGAAGAGCTTTTGTTGCATGCATATTCTTAAAGTCTTGATAATAGCTACATTTGGATGACTTTCCAAGGCCTTGAAAAACCCAACTTTTATAGTTCTGAAACTCTACAAATGGTTGGTGGTGACAGAAATCAACACCAGACTACAGTAGGTGATAGTGGTTTTAAGAGAGGTCCGGGGCCTAGCAAACACAGAAGTGGATGCTCACAGTCAGCTATTGGATGGATCACAGGGCTCCCAATGGAGAAGCTAGAGAAAGTACCCAAGGAGTTAAAGGGATCTGCAACCCTATAGGGGGAACAACATGATGAACTAACCAGTACCCCGGAGCTCTTGTCTCTAGCTGCATTTGTATCGAAAGATGTCCTAGTCGGCCATCACTGGAAAGAGAGGCCTATTGGACTTGCAAACTTTATATGTCCCAATACAGGGGAATGCCAGGGCCAAAAGAATGGGAATGGGTGGGTAGGGAAGTGGGGGTAAGGGGGACTTTTGGGAAAGCATTGGAAATGTAATTGAGGAAAATACGTAATAAAAATATAAAAATTAAAAAAATAAGAAAAGAAAAGAAGATTTGCTTACTTCAAATTACGTTCAAAAGCTCCCAGAAGATATTAATTGGCTAAGACCAATTAAAATTAAACTCCTTTTAAATTTTAATTTAAGACCGATTAAAATTAAGACCTTTACCTCACCTCACCATGGGAGGACTTAAGCCTTTGTTGGATGATATCACTGGAACTGCAAATTAACTGATGAAAAACAGAAGGCTGTGCAGAAAGTAGAGGAAGCTTCTGTAATCAATTGTTATCAATTGTGATCAATGGTAATCAAATATTAGCTGCATATTGTAGTTATTGTTACTCAATGTGGCCACAGCAATTCTTTGGCAAAGGAGAACATTGATGTAGAATCATCTTTCTTCACCTCCAAGTAAAGTTTTAATATCCTATCATGAAAAAAAAAAAAAAAAGAGAGGTGACTTTGAAGCCAGACATGTTTGGGTTTGAATCCTAGTTTTCTCCTTGTGAAAGTCTAAATACTGTTCAGGGCTGTATCAAAGTAGAGTTCACAGATGGCTCCTAGTCATCACACTACTTTTACCTTGTAGCAAGCTAAGGGGCTTGTAGTAGCATTTGCATCGACTATATCACCAATCATATTTTGTTCTAAAGACAAGACTTTCTTAGTGAAGATGAGAGGCCCTGCCAAAGCCTTACAAATACAGAGGTGGATGCTCATAGCCAATCATTGGACTGAGCTGGGGTCCCCAGTAGAGGAGTTAGAGAAAGGACTGAAGGAGTTGAAGGGGTTTGCAAGCTCATATGAAGAACAACAATATCAATCAACCATTCCCTCCACCCCCCAGAGCTCCCAGGGACTAAGCCATCAACAAAGGAGTACACATGGCTCCAACTGCATATGTAACAGAGGATGGTCTTGTCATTCATCAATGGGAAGAGAGGTCCTTGGTCCTATGAAGGCTCAATAGATGCCCCAGTGTAGGGGAATCAAGGGTGGGGAGGTGGGTTTGGGAGTGTGGAGGAACATCTTTATAGAATCAGGGGGAGGGAGGATGGGATAGGGGGTTTCTGGGAGGAGGGGAAACTGGGAAAGAGGATTACATTTGAAATGTAAATAAAGAAAATATCCAATAAAAAGAAAAAAGAAAATAGTGTTACCTGATATTTTAGTGTAAGTTTCTTATTCCTTAGCTCATAGCAGAGATCATGCATTAGCAAGGTGAGTTGTATTCATGTAGGACAGAAAGCCATGTGACTATTCAGAGGCTTAGTTTTCTCATCACCTTGTAGGAATGATGATTCCTACTAAGTCCTAAGGCTGCAGTTAGAATGTACTGGGATTTGACAGGTAAGTGCACTCACTAAACAACTCACTATTAGTCTAGAGAAGAGGTTATTTCCTCTACAAGGTCCTGGCATACCCAATAGCAACAGGAATCTCAGAGTTTCAAAGCTGAATCAGTTTATTAAGCTGACTGTGTTTCAGGGGACAGAAGAAATTCATCCCACACACATGCCATGTTTCTGGCTCTTCGGACTAGAAATCATTTATTTTTGAATCTCCAAGGATATCAAATGAGCTGTTCAATAAATGCATGCAAACCAGCCTGAGGTAGATGTCACCTTGGGGCTAGCTTTTCTGGCACCGTCAGGCTGGGAAGTCTTCTTGATACCTTATTTCTGATTTATCCACCTCTAAGCCTGCCCTTTACCATGGGTTGGTAGGTTTAGAGTTTTCAAAACCTACTTTAATTAGGGTTCTTTTTTTTTTTTAAATTGGTTATTTTTTTTTTTTTAGAGATTTTATTTATTTATTATATGTAAGTACACTGTAGCTGTCTTCAGACACTCCAGAAGAGGGCGCCAGATCTCGTTGCGGATGGTTGTGAGCCACCATGTGGTTGCTGAGATTTGAACTCTGGACCTTCGGAAGAGCAGTCGGGTGCTCTTACCCACTGAGCCATCTCACCAGCCCCTTTAATTAGGGTTCTTAAATGGTTCCTTTAGCCCTTCTAGCCCACATATCAGAGGTAGAGGGAATGAAGGGTTAATAAGAATCGGGAGATGTGTACCTGTTCAGAAGTTGTTCTTTGTGGGTGATTCCAAGCACATATCAGTAGTGGCAGCCTAATTCAGAAGAAACCACGAGGATATGCTGAATTGGCCCAAGTCCACAGAAGTGTCAAGAGGTGACTGGAACACCACCAGAAGTTCTTTGGTTCTTTTCTCTCTACGACATCATGACAAGTAAAAATCCACAAAGTACAGCAATGCATTGCAAGGCGAACCAATGCAAGAGCGGCCTAACACTCTCTGTTGGGTTATATTCATAGCCTTTAAAGTAACCATGTGCCCTCTCAAGTATCCACTCCAGCACAATAGCACATGCCTTTTCACAAGACAGCTTCCAGAGGAACACCATGTATCTTTCCCAGTAAAACATCCTCTCCCATGTCTGCTTCAGCACAACAACATCCTCTTATGAAATAGCTTGCAGAAAAACAGCACATGACACAACCGAATATCTGAAGAAACCAGAACTTCCACTTCATGGATAATTGCCTTGTGAGCTGTCTACAGGTCTATCTGTCTGAGACTCTTAATTTCTTTCTTAAATCTCTTTTAGCAGTCTGACATCTACAAGTACTCTGGGAGTCTGGGAAGGCTGTGAGACGAAATGGTTTTCAAAAAGTCTAGTGAACATTCTTCACTTGTTCACTTGTTCAAGAGAACATTCTCCTCGGGAAGTTCCCGGGCTGGGACACACAGAATGACTTTTCCACGTGATCTTTACCACAGGAAGGTATGTAGAAGTATACATTTTTGCTGGCGACTTATAAACAATTTTATCATGGTATGATATGTCTACACTAAATGTTAAATTTGTGTGTAAATGTGCAGGTCTGTGTGCAGGTGTACATAGGGACCGGAGTAAGGCATTTTTTCCAATCCTCTCTCTCTCTCTCTCTCTCTCTCTCTCTCTCTCTCTCTCTCTCTCTCTCTCTCTCTCTCTCTCTCTCTCTCTCTCCCTCTCTCTCTCTCCTCATCTTTCCTTTTTCTTTTTGAAGCAGAATTTCTTATTGAACATGTAGCTGTACCTTACAACCAAGCCCCAGAAATTTTCCTGACTTGACTTTCCCAGTGTGGGGATCTGGGATTGCAGGCACATGCTACCATACCCAGCCTTTTTATTTTCTGTGAGCTCAGAGGGATCAAACTAAGGTCTGTCTGCTTTGCAGCAAGCACGTAACTCACCGAGCCATCTTATCACCCTATACTAATACTTTTGTATTTTTCTCTTAAGTAAATGATTATGTGCTTGTTTTAGGTTAGTTCTATAATCAGGTCTCTTTTAGTTAAAAAACAAAATCAGAACACAAATAAAAGTAATGTAAGTGAAAAAGAGAATTTGTATCCATTCCATAGCTGTGAGTGACAGAGAAGATGGTGTCCTGGAATGTGACTGAATCCCTGACTAAACAGTCTTCTTGAGGCTCCTGTCCCTCAGATTTGTGATATTCCTTCTGTTTCTTTGTTTTTTCTTCCTGTAGACATCTTTTCTCTGGGTAGTCATAACCTGGCTGTAGGTTGCTTTCTTGCATCTTGAAATCCAAGATTATTGCTCTAGTTTGGTTTTTGTTGCCATGGTAAACACCATAATCAAAAACAACTTAGAGAGAGAAGGGTTAATTACTGCTTATAACTTCTAGGTCACGAGACACCATTTAGGGAAGTCAGGGAAGGAAGTCAAGGCAGGAACCTGTGCCAAATACCGTGGAAGAATGAAGCTTACTGTACTGATCTTGAGTTCATGTCCAGTTGGCTTTCTTATGCAGGCCAGGCCCACCTGCTAGGGATGGTATCCCAACAGTTGGGTGGACCCTCATATTTTAATTAGGAACCAAGAAAATTCCCTACAGAGATGCCCATAGGCCAATCTAATGGGGAGGGGCTTTTTCAACTGAGGTTCTCTCTTTCCATGTGTGTCAAGTTGACAACCAAGATTAGCCATCACAGATATGGTTGTTTGAATGTGACTCATCCCCATAGTCTTTTACATTTGAACACTTGATGCCTAACTGGCGGTGGTAATTTAGAAACATTAGGAGGTGGAGCCTAATTGGAAGAAGTGGGCCTGGGAAGGTTCTATGGCCTAACTATACTTCCTACCAAGAGAAGATGTGAAGAATCCCAGATGTGGTCTGCTACCATGGCAGCGGTTACCGTGGCACCCACTACTAGGTACCTATCACCATGGTACCTGTCACCATAGCACCTGCAACCATGGCTTCTCCCTATGATGGACTCTAGACCCCTTAAACTAGAGCCAAAATAAATCCTTCCCCACTCAGATTTGATGTTTTGCCACAGTACTAAGAAAAGCTGTTAACACAAGATCAGAGAGCTTCTGATTCTGAGAACCCAATTGTTAAATGTTAGCATCACCTGTTTATCCTAGATTAGAAATGGAGAATGTCTTAGTCCATAGGGGATGCTAGAACACAAACACTTGAGACCAGATATAAACAGTAGTAGTTTACTGGTCATCATTTTGGAAGTTTGGAACTTTAATATCATAGAGGCTGGTAGAGTCATTGTTCCAGGAGGGCTCTCTTTTTCATCATTGGCACCTTCTTATCATGTCCTCACAGAGTCATTGGGGTCATGTAATCTCTATGAGTTCTTCTACGGAATAATTTAATTCATAAGGGCCCTGTCTTTGTCACCTCCAAAAGGTCTGTCCACACCAGTATTGAGGATTAAATCTATGCCCTCATGCCTAGTTTCAACATGAACTTTGTGGACATACAAATGTTCAGACATGGCAGTCAGTTTTAATGATCAACTCAGGCTGGCTCATTTAACTCTCACACACCTCATATCCCACTCTGCAAGACAGCCAGGACATTAGGGAACTGAGATGGGAAGATTTCATAGAACTATGGAGTGCTGGGGAATATGAAGATCTCCAGAGAAGACAAAAGTTAGAAAAGAAGGAGAAATGGGCCAATTAACAAAATGAATTCACACCATAAAAGACAACTTGGGGGTGGGTGGAGAAAAGTGTAACAGAATCCATGGTGGGAATTCAAACACAGAGGATCAGGGCTCAGATCTTTTTAATCACTCACCTATCTCCATACTGGTCATCATTTATTAAAGAAATTCTTAAGTCTAGCTTATTAAAGCTACTAACTCATCTCGATCTGAGAGAAAAATCCACTTCCCCTACAATTTCAATTGCAAGCAAGCATTTCTCGTCACTCTGCTGACATTGCCGGGGCCCTCAACTGTCACATCTCATTCAAAATGTCTCTCAAAAATATCTGTTACATAATAGGTAGCAAGTGAATAGTACTTAATTCTGTCATTTTGATTTAGGTTATTATAATAACATCTCATTAAATATTGATATTAACCTAATATTATAATGGCTGTGATTGTCCCACGAAGCGAATGAAGCTCATACTCTTGGTAACCTGCCTGGGATCAGTAACTAATGGACATGGGACCCTGTCCCCGCTCCCATGAGTCGATCGTGTTCCTTCTTCTTCTTTTTTTTTTTTCATATAAAACTATTTTTTTATTACATCTTTTCCTCAATTACATTTCCAATGCTATCCCAAAAGTCCCCCATACCCTCCCCCCTACTTCCCTACCCACCCTTTCCCATTTTTTTTTGGCCCTGGCGTTCCCCTGTACTGGGACATATAAAGTTTGCAGTCCAATGGGCCTCTCTTTCCAGTGATGGCCGACTAGGCCATCTTTTGATACATATGCAGCTAGAGTCAAGAGCTCCGGGGTACTGGTTAGTTCATAATGTTGTTCTACCCATAGGGTTGCAGATCCCTTCAGCTCCTTCGGTACTTTCTCCAGCTCCTCCATTGGGGGCCCTGTGATCCATTCACTAGCTGACTGTGAGCATACACTTCTGTGTTTGCCAGGCCCTGGCATAATCTCACAAGAGACAGCTATATCTGGGTCCTTTCAGCAAAATCTTGCTAGTGAATGCAATGGTGTCAGCGTTTGGATGCTGATCATGGGATGGATCTCTGGATGTGGCAGTCTCTAGATGGTCCATCCTTTCGTCACAGCTCCAAACTTTGTCTCTGTAACTCCTTCCATGGGTGTTCTGTTCCCAATTCAATATATATAAAGAACTCAAGAAGGTGGACTCCAGAAAATCAAATAACCCCATTAAAAATGGGGCTCAGAACTGAACAAAGAATTCTCACCTGAGGAATACCGAATGAAAAAATGTGCAGCATCCTTAATCATCAGGGAAATGCAAATCAAAACAACCCTGAGATTCCATGTCACACCAGTCAGAATGGCTAAGATCAAAAATTCAGGTGACAGCAGATGCTGGCGAGGATGTGGAGAAAGAGGAACACTCCTCCATTGCTGGTGGGATTGCAAGCTTGTGTTCCTTCTTCTTAACCACCCATACTTTTCTCCTAAAATCACTTTTAATTTTATTTTTATTTTAATTTTAATTTTTTAATTTTATTTTTAATTTTAGTTTTAATTTCTGAGAGCAACTCTCTTGCCCAACGCTTTCAGGGAGGATCCATGCTGGTTATAAAGCATCCACTGTGGCAGGATCTCATATTCCTAGGACTGCAAGGGTAGTGGACGTCTGTCATTAAATGCAATGCCATCATCTCCCTGCATATATTTCTTCTAAAAAATCAGATGCCTTCTCCTGTTTAATTTGAAGAGAATGCACAAGATCAGGCTCGTTTTCTGCAACTCCATTCGGTCCTTTATCGGTGACTCTTTGCTACTAATCACCCCCTCCCGAGTCGCAGATAATGTCAGTGTTACTGAAGTGCCAGGTCACCTGGTTTCCGTGGTTGCTTGTGGTCTGTGCTTGTTCATCTTCTACCACCCACCAAGATGCTCATCTTCCTTGTGTGGGGAACCAGCTTGAATGCTTTGAAGCACACAGCAAGACTTTTAAAGAGACATAAACAAATATGGCATTCCCTCTGAGGAAAGCGATGCCAGTGATTTCTCTTCCTCTCTTCTCTGGGAATCTTAATTCTCACGGAGGAGGTGCAGGAGGCTTAGAAGGGGCTTTATACTTGCAAGAGGGCCAGGAAGCTCCATGGGCGGGGGGGGGGGGGGGAGGGGTGTCTCTGTCCTGGCTCTCTTCATAGTTTCACATTTCTTTCTCTCCTTCCTGACCTCCTTCCTCCCTCCTTCTAGTCTCCTTTCCTTGTCTCCTCCTGTTTGCCATTTCTCAGATTCTCGTTAGACGTAGTCGATAATTTCAGCTTCAAGGGACAGCTTCTATTGAATGGTCTTTGTTGCCCATGACAAGAGCTCTCTGCATCCGTGAGTTGCAGGTAGATGATCCAGTAGTAGTAGCTCAGGTTGTTATTTTCATCCTGATCTGCTGCCTTGGTGTTTATACTGACCCTCTTGTGAGAGGGCTTTCAGAGCTCTCAGAGGCACAGGCAGCTTTCCCTTCATGAAAGGTGGGAACAGAGGTGGAGACTTCCGTGCTAACGTTTCTTTTCACCAGTGAGGCACATTCCACAAATACCAAAGTCACTCAATTTTCTCAATATTGGTAACACTTCATCTGTGTATGGATTTAACTGGTGTTGAGTCTTTCCTTCTCAGTGGTCAGAATTTCACCCTAGATCCTTCTCTAAGCTTTGCAGGGCACATAAAATACATACATTGCACTAAAATACACTAGACATATGCCTGGGAAAACAATCACACAGAATGTGAAGTTGAACCACAATACGATCTGTCACAAAAAGACATTGTCTACTTTATGGAAGAAACTGCTTCGTCTTGGTGCCTGGCATGGCTTGTCACCCTTCCTTGGTAGTTCTAGATTCTCCTCTGAAGAAAACTTTGATGGCTTATGTAAAGTCTGCTTTGCTGTATGTCTGTCAGACTCCTGGCTGCAGATTCTTGGGGGGGGTCCCATGTTTTGAAGTCTTTATTGTCAGTGTGACACTGATGGGGTTCCCAGTGGGCACATGCCCTTGAAAGATGAAAAAGTGCCAACCTTTCCTCCTCCCCTCTACCTCTCTACTGCCCCAAAGTACTGGGGTCAGCAGGATTTGATCTTGGAACCATAATACATCTTTCTTTATTATAACTTGAAGTTATCAAGAAGCTGTGACTAGGAGTAGTTACTGTACTTTGTCTTAATTAACAGAGTATACATGTCTTTCATGTTTGTATAATACATGTTTGTCTTGAGACTCTAATGAGAAGCCTTCATTTAGGTGTTTGTTGGGTCTTCTTTATAGCATTGCTCCAGCGAGATGCCTCTTGGACATCACAGATGCTCTTTCACAGAAAGAGAGCCCGCCTTGCTAGCTTGCTCATCCGTACCTCCATTCCCAGCTCTATAGCTAGGCTTTTTGGAGCTTAACTAAGAGTCATGCCGGTAAGTACCAGCCTCTAGTATACGTTGTGGGCATCTGTTAGAAGGTCTTACGTGAGTCGACCTCCTCCTTGAATGGCCAGCATATACAGGAAGCTCTTGTTAAGCATGGTATCCCATGCCTTCAAAAGTTTCCAAACAAGTGGAAACCACATAATCTATATTAGTTAGTGGGGGGAAATTTACAATTGTTCTTTGAGTTTTAAACTTTTCTGTCAAAGTACTGAAGGTTTTTATAGTCACTTATAAATGTATGCAGAGATGTAAAAAGTAAAAAAAATATTTAGTACAGTGTTGTTATAACTGCTAGAAATACTGAAAATTGAAGGGTTTTATTTCTTATAAAAAGCTGTGAATTTCAATGTGAGTGGTTCCTGCCTCCTTGCCCTTGCCCACATTGTGAGGAAATATCTCTGGTTTGTTTTGATTTACTGCCGTATTCCTCTCAGTTTGGACTAGTTTTATCTTTGTAGTTAAAACATTGAGAGATAATTTTGAGAGTTCTTTTACTGTGAAAGTTTTCAAAGTGCCATTTTTTTTTCCTTCCAGGAAAAATGGCCTCTTTTCATCATAAGCCTTTTCTTGCACACGTCAAAGTGGATCTTCACTATGTCCTTCTTTACAGGATGAGGCGTTACCTAGCAACCAAATGGTCACTCCCATGCTCGGCTCTCGGCTTCTGTTAACACAGATTCCAAGTTTACTTGTGCTGTTTTCATTATTTTATCCCTTCACTGTGCTTTTATGCTTTACAGCTCTCTGTTTCGATTATGCATTTTATAAAGATCTTGTGAGTTTACCATTGCAAATCAAGGTGGTAACGCTCCGATGGGCTTTGGTGGTTGTATGTAAGTTAAATAACAGATGTGGAACAATCTATCACCACAGACTTTGCAAGAAGCTACTGGGTTGTCCTCATGTCAGAAGGTGCATTTTATTTCAACCATAGTTTCTAGATCAAATACCTGGCAGAAAAGTTTATACTTTATTCAGTCATTCACAGTTAACTACAAATGGAGCTATGTTGTTAAGCCATTGGAGTTATAGTAGCCGAGACCTGTGCAGGTCACAAATTGACCTAGTAAACAATGCTTGGATCATATTTCTTCTATCTGTCCTAGGCATCTATAGTATTTTCAGGTATCTGCAAAGAAGGTACAGCACAGGGGTTCATCAAATGCCCATCCCTGGCCAGTATGCCTGTCACTAGCTTTAGGAAAGGCTGTACCATTAGCCTTGAGTCTATGCAGTGGGCACAGCCTGGAAACAGCCATTAATTAATGAGATGCAGTTTAATGCAGCAATACTGAGATGCATTGGTGTCACTAGCAAAAGTAACAGGGGCAGACAATGATCTGTGTGATGAGCCATGGTGGCGAAGAAGACAAATGTCAGACTACACATTGTCCTTCCTTCAAGGTGCCTAGTGCTTTTATAAATGAAAATTAACTCTTTATCACTGCTTTGGTCTTTATGTTCAGTTCAGGCCAATCTGATAACAGAAGTCTGGAAACTGCAGCTCATCTCTGGTACCTCCTTACTCTGCAGTCTACCACAGAGTCTCAGTTTTGTGATCTGCATCCTTTTCTTCCATTGTCTTTAAAGCCCTCCTCCCTCTCAAGGGCATGGTGCAAGCTTCTTGGCTTCTCCAGAGGTGACCTTAGTCTTAGATCTGAAGTAGCAGCAAAGAAAGGTGTGGGCTTGGTGACTTTGAAGCTCATTTAGACATCAACCTTTTTCTTTTAATAAAACCAGAATATGACTACCTATTTTTTCTTGTGCCTACTTAAGGACATCCTTCCTTTTGAGTGACAAAAGAAGATATATCATTTTATACAAGAGCACAGATTTGAGAGTCAGATAGGGCTGTATTGGAGGCTAGCCTTGGCCCCTAATGATGCTTACGGCCTTTCAGCGAACACCTCTGCTTTTCTCCACATAAATGGCTACATTAACTGGGCTAAAATAGCAATGCAATGTATGTATAGAATCTATCTCTGCCCGGGCCTATGCAAAATCTCTAATTTATGGGCACTACACACCAACGATCAATGAGTTAAAAATGACTGTAAAGGTCTTACATACATCAACTTGTTGGCTCCATACACCCAGTTCAGTTTACACAACTGAGTACAAGAAGAGCTCAGAATGTTCTTTCCCCAGTGTTCTTTCTATTTTAGATTCCAGTGTGCACCTAGCTCATTGTTCGTGGTTAATTCATCCTCCGTATCCAGCAGAGCTATTTCACTGCTCAATTTATCCACCTTTCTGTGAGTATGCGATGCTAATGTTACTGATTTATTTTTGCATATTCGTCATTATTAGAAGTCTACTCAGATCATTTAAAGATAAAGATGGGACTATAAAAACATGAGAAAAACGAGTAAGTAGTGTTTCCCCTTGGGTCTCTGTGATGTCTACGGGATCCTACCCTCCTGCCTGCATCCCCTCTGAACTGATCACCCATGATGATTTAGAACAATCTCATTTAGCTTTGTCTGGGAAATAGTTCCATTTTTGTTTGTTTGTTTGTTTTTGTTTTTCTGCATTCGTGTTGTTGATATGAGAGAAGCGTTGCCATGTCAATAATGTTTAAACATCAAATTCTCTCCCTCCCCACAGGCAACTGGGACCATGTATGAATGGAATTTAAGGCTGTAGAAAGAATTCTTTGTTTTTATCAAGGTCCTTTTTTGTTGTCTTCTTGAGTACATTCAGTTTTATTCAGGTTGAGGTCCTGTTTGGGTTCTGACCAATTTTATGACAGGAGATATGATGTGATTTATTGGCAGGCCTGGTCATGAAGCCTTCCTTCCAGGACATTGATACCATGAGTATACTCAATGTGTTAGTGTGTGCATGGGTTTCCTGGCCATCTACTGAAGCACGGGGGATTTCTCAGGGGCTGCATCCAGAAACTGAGCCTGTTTCCCCAGCAGTCATCCATTGTTCATTAGCTCCTTGGCTACTAGGAAGAAAACCATATTTTTAAATGAAAAACATGTAATATGAAATGGAATTATGACATGGAAGAGAACTGAACTACCAAGTTACCACATGGAAGAAAAACCATCACCCAGGCTAATCTGACTCTGGTTAAGAGAATAAGAAACGAAAGCAAGTGAATGTTTGAGCATGCAGGGCATATTTGTGACTGTCATGTAACTGACCTGGTGTCAAACAAAACACTTCTCCATTTAACTCATGAGAGTTTCGTGGAAATAAAGATGACACTCTGCTTATGTTCATATTTTTTAAGTAGATATTTTCTTCGTTTACAATTCAAATGCTATCCCGAAAGTCCCCTAGACCCTCCCCCACGTCTTGCTTCCCAGCCCACCCACTCCTGCTTCTTGGCCCTGGCATTCCCCTGTACTGGGGCATATAATCTTTGCAAGACCAAGGGCCTCTCCTCCCACTGATGGCCGACTAGGCCATCCTCTACTACATATGCAACTAGAGACACAAACTCTGGGGGTACTGGTTAGTTCATATTGTTGTTCCTCCTATAGAGTTGCAGAACCCTTTAGCTCCTTAGGTACTTTTTCTAGCTCCTTCATTGGGGGCCCTGTGTTCCATCCAATAGATGACTGTGAGCATCCACTTCTGTATTAGCCAGGCACTGGCATCAATGCAATGTGTGAATGTAGAGCATTATTTGTGGGAATGCTTATAAGTCTAAAAATCAAGAGACCAGATTCTGGCATGAGTCACAGGCTGGCCTCTCTCTTATCTGCAGCGCCGTCGTTTGTAAAATTGTACTCTAATCCTTGTCACGACTGCCTCTCCGGGTTACTGAAAGTTGCAAATGAAATCATGGATGTGTAAGAAGTTCGAAACTGTGAAGTTTTGCCAAGGAGAAGAGACTGTAATTACTAGAGAGGCTCTAATGTCCCTTGGGAATACCCTTTCCACACATCAGGGGATGCCATGCTGTGGTCCCCTTGTGTTAACTCTTCCTGAGAATGTAAGCTCAGCAAAGCATGAGCTCAAGCTGCCTGGATGCAATGCGGAATGCTTGGCAGGCATTTTCTGCCCAGAGCAGCTGCTGGGAGCCAAACATAAAGGTGCCTGTGTGAGTCTCAGCACAGAATGACTCTGGCAGGGTCGGGGGAGGAGCAAAGTTTTCCTCCCTCCTGATGACAAAGGTAAATAACTAGGAAAAGGTGAAAGGTCAGCTTCACTCTGCTCCCTCACAGAATCTGAAGAACCAGAGCACAGCTGCTGGCAACATACCCAACTCTTGTGATAAGTGTCAATAGGAACTGGTAGGCCCATCATTCTGATCCACTCCATATGAGGACTCGGAAACTCCCTGGGTAAATCCATTTTCTTTTTAACTCTTTCCTTTATATCTTATCAAACATCAACTAACAGATAATCTCGTGGCACAGGCTACAACAAAAGTTAATGCTGAGCTACATAGTCTCCCTCCCCCTGCCCTGTGTATGTGTGTACATACACATATACATGCATGTGTTGGTGTGTGAATGAGGAAGCTGACATGCAGTTTTAATAGCACAATGGAAACATAGCACGCAGTTCACAGAGAACTGAGGACCAAAGTGCCCTAAGCCTGCTTCCTGTATGGAGGAGGCTCTTTTCCTTGGAGGCCAGGATTTATGAACCACGTGTGCATACTCATTGTTCTTACTACACAACAGGCATTCTCCTAAGCACATCTTGAGTATTAGCTTATTAGTTATAAAACCTCATGACATAAATGTGATTGTCACCCTTCTTTTACAAAGGAGGAAATTGGGGTAGACACATATAAAGCTCTGGGACACAAAGACAAATGATAAAGCCAGGATTCAAACCTAGGCATCAGCTTCAACTATGCAGGCTCTAAACACTGAAGTCTGCTCCCTTGGAGGAAAAGGCATAGAATATAACATATGTGGTGACCTTTGCAGGTCCCCAAGGCCACTTATATCCTGGACAGAAAAGAGTTGGCCAATTAAACACACACACACACACACACACACCACACTTCTTGAACATTGTATTGTGTAGAGATATATATAACCATGTTGTGATTGTGACTTACAGAAATACAATGTAAATCCCACTAGCTAATTCTGCTCCTGGAAACTGCCTCCTTTAATGGGGTCTCAAACAGCCATTGAAGTAGGTACATCAGAGACCCCAGGGCTCATAACATGGGAAGCTAGCCCCAAGTGAACTCATTATCCATCACCTGACTGTAAAATAATAAACAAATAGGAAACCCTTAGGATGTGTGCTTTTAGTTTGGGGTGCTAAGGCTCATTAGCATATTTTCATAAATATTCATATTTTCAGCATACATACATTCATTGCTCATCACAGTGCTTCTATGCACCTCATTAATTATCAGTTGCCTTTAGGCCTCTACTTGAAGACCATCAAGTACTGTGTAATCAAGTGGAGCTGAGAAATTACTTTTGTGAGGAGTGTGGAAAAAGGAAAGTGTGAGATTAGCAATAAGAATGTGTTTCCCACCTTTCCTGCTGACTGGCCCCTTATTTGAAAATGCAGCAAGCATCAAACTGCAGCTAAGTCTCATGGAGACCGACCACTCCCTAGGCTCTTTGCTTCCACCTTCCAAATCAGGAGTTTTCTACAATCTTCTGTTTTTACTAAGTCAGAAGTGTAGCCCACAGACCACTCCTTTCTGGTTGAATTGGGGATGCCTTATTGAAAACCAGCACCTCCGCTTCAGCACAGGCCACTGAGTTATAATTTGTGCAGGAGAAGCCCTGATAAACTGGCTGCATGGACCAGTTTACACTCATCAACTAAGAGTCCTTTTCATTCTCAAAAATAGTATGGCTATGTGTGTGTGTTTCTGTTCATATATGTGTTAATATATGTATTACAATACACAATACACACATACACACACACACTTATACACACACATATATATGCACACACATATATATATATATGTATGTGTGTGTATACATATATGTATACATATATGTGTATACATATATGTATACACACACACACACACACAGATACACACATATACATGCATCTTTGGGGAGTAGTATGCTTGCTTGTGTAGGTATACGTGGAAACCAGAGGCTGACTTTGGACTGTGTTCCTCAGTGGTTTCCCCACCTTGGATTTTGAGCCTTGGTCTCTCTGCATATTGCAGTTCCGAGTCAACTGGTTGGCCACTGAGGCTCCAGGACCTACCTGTCTCTGAACTCTCAAGTTAGGGTTCTGGGCATGTGCTCTCATACCTGGATTTTCTACATGTTTGCTGGGGACCCAGACTCACTTTACCCAATGTGTCACCTCCCCTCTCCCGTAGTATGGCTTTAATAATGGACAAAGGGAAGTGTGCTCTGTGGGTGGGATTTTATCACATGCCTCTGTTGATTCTTACATGTGTTAACATTTGAAAACAAATGATATTACAATTATAGCTGGATTGGATGAAGGAAGACTTGGTGATAATGAATTTGATAAGGACACAAAGCACTATTAGCTGCTATTTATCAAAATAATTCTTACAAATATCAGAAGAATTCTGCAAAGGAAAACTTGCAAAGTATGTTTCTGCAACTAGTATTATTAGGCCAACTTCCATGAAATCTTGCAAACAATCACAAAAGAGGAGGAATCCCCTGAAGACAGGTGGACCTGCATACAATGCCCTGAGTTATTTCAGGACAGTGTCCCCGAGAGGTTGCCATTGTAATGGCTGGTTTTGTCAACTTGACACAGGCTGGAGTTATCACAGAGAAAGGAGCTTCAATTGGGGAAGTGCCTCCATGAGATCCAGCTGTGGGGCATTTTCTCAATTAGTGATCAAGGTGAGAGGGGCCCTTGTGGGTGGGACCATCTCTGGGCTGGTAGTCTTGGGTTCTATAAGAGAGCAGGCTGAGCAAACCAGGGGAGGCAAGCCAGTAAAGAACATCCCTCCATGGCCTCTGCATTAGCTCCTGCTTCCTGACCTGCTTGAGTTCCTGTCCTGACTTCCTTTGGTGATGAACAGCAGTATGGAAGTGTAAGCCGAATAAACCCTTTCCTGCGCAACTTGCTTCTTGGTCATGATGTTTATGCAGGAATAGAAACCCTGACTAAGACAGCCATCAATGGCCCTCCTAGAACTGTCTACAGTGCTCAGAGTTGGAAACAGAAAACAGAACCTGACAGCCTCTGGACCACAGCCTCCCACAGGTGTGCTCTCTCTGGGCAGTGATATGTACATTTTGTGTTACTGGCAGACTTTTAAAAGCTAAGGGATTTCATGATTAAAGCCAAACGTGATATTTCTGTCTTCTCTTAAAAACTCGGAGGGGTGAACAGGAGAGGATTTGGTTTCTACTAGGCAGGAGTTGATGGCTAAGGAGTAGCCACTATTTTTGGAATGACCTGAGTTTCTATGTAACCGCCAAAGCAGTCTACTGTTTTTCATGGCCTGTCTGGCCATGGTCACGATGCTTCTTCTCCTATGAGACTTGGAAGTTCCAAACTTGGCTGCACATGGGAAAGGTGCTGGAGAAGAGGAAAAGAGAGGGAATGGGAGGGGAGTGGAAGAGAGGAGAGGAAAAGAGGATGGGGCAGGGAGGAGTTGAGAGAAGAGGCAAGGAGGAGAGGGGAGGGAAGGGAAAACAAGTGGAGGACAGGAAAAGGTTGTAGAGGAAGGGAAGGGAAAGGAAAATTGAGGAAGGAGGAGAAGAAAAAGAAAGAAGGACAGAAGAGCAGAGGTGGCAGGAAGAGAAGAGGAAAGGTGAGAAAAAACAAAAGAAGGGGGGAATGTAAGAAGGAAAAAAAAAAGAGAAGGTGAGTCTGGGCCTATTGTGGAAGGTGGCTGTAGAGCCCCTACGATGAGGCCCCATGGTTCCCAAGCTGCCCTGGTGATTTTGTGTCAGAGGGTGTGAGAGCCAAAGCTTCCTCTAGAGTTAGCTGAACTTTCCAGAAGCTGCCTCAGCAGAGGATCTGAGAGCAAATCCCAGAAGTGTTCTGAGCTGTTTGAGGACTCGCCTGCTATGGTCTCAGTTGGGAGTCTTCTCTCAGCTCGTCTTGAGACACCACCCTGCGAACTCCGCTCAAGTTGGCTGGGGTAGAGCCAGGCTCTTCGTATTGAAATTCCCTAAGACGTTTGGAAGCAGGCAGAGCAGAAGGGCTGCTTGCTCTGAACTTTTCTCCTGTGCTTCCTCTCCGTGCAGGGGGGATCAAGGCAAGCCCAGGCAATTCAGTCATCTCGGGCCCCAAAGAAGGAAAGTCAAGGTTATTGGCACCAAACACTCCTGGAGACGGCTCAGTAGGCACCGTCTGTGGAAAGCATGCTTGGCATTTGGAAAGACCTTCTCCCTGTCTCTTCAAGCTTGTGACTACTGCAAACAGCTGGTCGCCTTGTGATGAGCTGCCATGTCTCTGACATTAAGAGTAAGGTACGTGTCTGAATCATGGGTAACTCTTCCATCGCTGCTCATTTGATGCCATTTTGAAATTTCAAAAAAGCTGTCTCTTGTCACAATAAAATCGTGCAGATAGAAACTGATCAGTATAAAGGACACAGGCTTTTTCTGACTTTGATTTAATTTGCTATAAGTGGCTCAAAGTCCTGGCGGGCGTCTTATTTTTACAGTCCAAATATTGGTGAGGAACAGAGCTAGGAAATGAAGAAATTCCGAGATCAATGGAATAACATGCATCTAGAAGGTGAAAGTTAAATATCTTTCACTTTTTTTTTTCTGTGAGGCGCTGGTGTCTTAGTGGTCAGCTTGGAGTCATGTCAAGTCACAGGCTGCTCCATCCACATTCCCAGGATATGTCATGAGGACTCTGGAGGTCCCTTGGAAGTGTGTAGAAGGTCTTAGTCCTAAAAGCTCAGCTTGCATTCTAGTTCTAAGAAGGCCTCTCTGGCTGTTTTCTCTCAGAATTTTCATGTGCAAATAGCAACGATGATCATGCTGTCTTGCCTTTAGCAGTGGTTCTCAACCTCCCCTATGCTGAAAGCCTCAGGTTTTGGTGACCCCAGCCATAAAAGTATCTCATTGCTACTTTGCAAATGTAATTTTACTATTGTTATGAATTGTAAATATCAGATATGCAACTCCAAAGGGGTCATGGCCCACAGGCTGAGAAGTACTGCTTTAGGACAAGCCACTGTGTAGCAAGCCTCCTGGGAGACATTTACATACCATACATTAATTCCTCCTGTCCAGTATCATCTCTGCCCTCTGACTGTCCCAGTCTTGTAGGCTTCTTTGGTTTTCCTGATAAGCGTCTTTTCAATCCTCAGGCTCTGCAGCTTATCCTCTCTGACTGAAATGTTTTCTCTGGTTTGCATACATTTTCCTCCTTGTTTTATTTAGCGCTATGCCTCTTAAGTTACCTTTTAAAACCTCAGTGGCTGGGCTACTCTCTTAAGAACACATTCTATTATATAGCCTGAGTAGGCCTAATCCTCTCTTGAGCTGCATATGAATCCTGGTGTGTTCTGACACAGCTGTTTGTAGGCATGCCTTTCAGTAGCACCACAGTGCTAGAGCCACAGCTTAGAACTAACAACCACCATTAGATCCTGGCTCTCACTCTCTCACAGTTCAAATGAAATGACTCTGATCTTCACCATCAAAATATTGGTGAGGAGTGGAGCAGGTAATGAAATTCCTACCTGAGAAAGTTAATGAAACTCTCTTTCTCCACTATCTTTTTTTTTTTTTTCTCCAGCCCTAGAATTAAACTAATAGCTTTGGAATATGCTAAGCAAGGGCTGCACCTGAGCTTGGCCCCAGCCCCATTACCTATCTTTAAGTCGAGAACACTACTTTACCCAACGGGTATGTTATATGATTGGCAGCAAGACGTGCAAGGAGCTATCTTTAGCAGTTACATATACAAATTATTTTACTGAGGCCAAGGATTTTAACATTTTATTCACTAATTTATTCCCCTTATATATACTTTTTCTTAGCACCTATTGCTGCTTAAAAATATTGGATAAATTCATTGATGATACTAACCCAAAAATCATTACATCAATGACTACAGGAGATATACTTTTATGAAAGAAAAGGATATATAAATAAATATTCCTTCTCCCTTGTGTGTTTGCAGTTATATCAAGTTGGGAGAGCATTTGTCTGTAGTTAGGGTAAGATTTTATATTATTTATCCCTAAAATAGATAAAAAATAAAACTATTTTGTTCAATTTCTCAAAAATCCTACTGTAGAAGGATGGTATGGAATTACTGCCTCACATGTGACAGCTAAAATCAGACCAAACAACAAGACAGACAGACAGGATATATGAAGCACTGTCTTTGCAGATATCAGATAAAGGCAACGAGCAATGCGAATGTCAGAAGCATGGTTCCTTGAGTTCCTAACTTGCTGACTGGAGAGCTTTTAGGCTGCAGTGTAGAGAAGGCTTCCTGGTACAGTCCAGCGTTCTAGCATGAGTGTACAGGGCTAGCTACTTGCAGAGGCCAAAGTAGAATGTTTTGAGACAGAGCGCAAGAGAGGAGAGAGAGCTCCTGTGGACGAGAACTCCAGACCTGGAAGAAGATCCCTTGAGCGTTCATCTGGATGTCTTATGACATGACTTCAGACTGGAGAACGAGCCGCCTTAAACGCATCAGATGACTGCCATCAACTCTCACTCAAGGGTAGACAGAGCTCTGACTCTCAGCTGTCTGAGAGGAAGCTTCACACTGTGGAGAGTCTTCGGGGATTCAGAAGTGATGTGTCTCAGTAAGGAGGCACAGTAGGCTCCGCGAGTAAATAATTGCTGCTCTAATTCCCACTAAGGCATCTCAAGACCAGGACTTCAGAGAATTCAACCGTCGCTAAAAATTAACTACTTCGAAGAAGGAGGCATTAAGACACTTTATGAATAACTCAAAACAAATCATGGATCTTAATGCAAGACTTGAAATCCTGAAACTTCTAGAATAATATATAGGAACAATCTGTTATAACCCTAGTTTGGGGAAAGATGAACCAGATATATCACCAATAGTGTGATCAATAAAAATAAAGCATAATTAATTTGAACTTTATTATAATAAGGAACTTCTAGTCCCTGAAAGTCACTGTTGGCACTGAGAAAAATGTTGTGAAAATTTGGTGTTTTAAAGAACATATGTCCACATTAGGTAAAGGATACTTAAATCTCAATGATAAGAAAAAAAGTATAATTAAAATAGACAAAATGTTTGAACAGCTACTTTATCCTAGGAGATAAGATGAAAAGCAGGGATACAGAAAGACTCTCAATGCAGTTGGACATAAAGGGCATAAAGTAAATGCTACATGTGTCTGAAATTGTCCCAAATTGAAAATACCGCACCAAATGTTGGTGTGGTTGTAGAAAACCTAGAAAGCCCTCACCTGAAGCAAGAAATTGCTAATCCTCTCTGAACTTCCCCTGCGGTGCATACTTCTCGATACCACCCACAAAAATGCTCTGGATTCTCGAATGAAAGATGGACAGGCAGGCAGACCGACCGACCAACCAATACACACACACACACACACACACAGAGAGAGAGAGAGAGAGAGAGAGAATGAGAGAGAGAGAAAGAGAGAGAGAGAGAGAGAGAGAGAACACATCCTTATGTTTAGTATGTTCTAAGCAGCTCAAAGGCTCGGCCATTCTTGCTACCCCAGACCCAATCGGGGAAGTGGTCCCTGAGGCTGCCTCCCTGATTCTTACATGGCTGCAGGCTTTCTCTCCTGCTCCCTCAAGTCTGATCTCTCTGCTTCCCCTATCAACACTCCTTCTTTCCTACTTCCTTGCCCATGGAAATCTAAAGTCCCGCCTCCGTCTCCCTGCCCAGCATTAGGCTGTGGCCACTTTATTTTACCAAAGCCAACTTGGGACAGGGAACTTCAGTGTGTTACAGACAGACATGCCAGTTCCCATGTAATTTTGGGAGCCGAATTAACACAAGTAGCATTAGAACCAATCCGCAACTGAAATGGAAGGTGCTTAGCTGCTTTGGTACTGATTTCCTAGCTTCTTGACCTAGGATCCAGTATCTCACTGTTCACACCTCCTGGCTTTGGATCCTCTGTGTCAAACATATTCCCTGACTGATTTACCTTTTCTCTGTGACCAAGAAAGGGGTAGGAGAAACTATTCATAACTTTCTACGCATAATCTTAGCAGACAATGCGAATCTTTATTAAGTTAAGAAAAATAGTTTAAATCTCATTGGTTCTGTTGGTCACAAGTGATGTCTCCAATTAACTAGGCCCAGGGAAATGGCAGTTTTCCTGACTTGACATTACCTTATTTCTAAACCTAGTGGAAGAAAAAACAACAACAACAAAAAACTACACTCAAAACATAACCAGTGCAAGTGTGGAGATGAGATTTACCAGGAAAATTGGGGTTTGACTCCACACGTCTCAGAGAACTGCAGAACATAAACTCAAAACCAAACATAATAGAATACACAAATTCATTTTCTGACAAAATGCCACTAAATTCATAATCCCTAGCTGCACCATAACTACCCTTTGAGTATTACCCAGACTAACAGATATGGAAGTGGATGGGCCTGGTCAGTGTTATGGCTATCCTAGCAATATTTTAGATAATACATGTATTTTTAAATGCTGTGATCTAGTATATATTAGACATAACAACACTTGCTTTATTGCACAATTCAAACATTTTTCATAGGCAAAAAACCCCATTTAATCTTATAATTCCAAACTACCTTTGATGTTTATTTTGACAAGATTATGGAATGCAAGAAAGCAGAATGTGTAGAGATGAAAGTGACCACAGGAAAGAAATCCAAACAACTGCTTTGTGATATTTTTTATTGATCTCGTTCCATGCACTGAGCACCTGTGTTCATTGTTTGTTGTTGTTGGCCAGTGTGGAAGACATCTTCCATTTGATCATGAACTGTCAGCAAAAAAAAAAAAAAAAATCCAGTACTCCTTAATGCATCTGTATACATAGGGTACACACATATGCTTACACACAGACACACAACACAGAGACTCGTAGACACACTCACAGCTGAAGATCAACACAGGTGCATCTGTATTTTCTGGGATGTCTTGATCTCACTAGATAGAATAAAGATGAAATCAGGAAAGCTAATCCTTAGAAAGCTTTACTTTAAACTCTTCCTTTTCATCCATCATAACCAGAAATAAATCAGTATCTATTTATTTATTGTCTAAAATGATTTTCCTTCTCAAAGCTCAGCAGCGGGAGAGCACAGGATGACAGCATCCTCTCTTTCCTCCAGCAGGAGGGTCACAGGGTCACAGGTATGAACCATGGCGGGGAAGCTTTTCTTCCTTCCCTTAAGACCTTGCAGGAGTTTCTGTTCTTCACTCTTTGTTTTGCAAACGGGAAGCTTCTGTGCAGTTTCTCAGGAGGAAGGTCACATTGCAGAGCTGGAAGTGCGGAGGGAACTGGAAGCTGCACCAGGACAGAAATTGACCTGCACTCTGGATGCAAGATGTGGTAGAAGATTTATTTCTCCTTTTTTTTTATTAGGTATTTTCCTCATTTACATTTCCAATGCTATCCAAAAAGTCCCCAATACACTCCCCCCCACTCCCCTACCCACCCACTCCTACTTTTTGGCCCTGGTGTTCCCCTGTACTGGGGCATATAAAGTTTGCAAGTCCAATGGGCCTCTCTTTCCAGTGATGGCCAACTAGGCCATCTTTTGATACATATGCAGCTAGAGACAAGAGCTCCGGGGTACTGGTTAGTTCATATTGTTGTTCCACCTATAGGGTTGCAGATCCCTTTAGCTCCTTGGATACTTTCTCTAGCTCCTCCATTGGGGGCCCTGTGATCCATCCAATAGCTGACTGTGAGCATCCACTTCTGTGTTTGCTAGGCCCCGGCATTGTCTCACAAGAGACAGCTATATCTGGGTCCTTTCAACAAAATCTTGCTAGTGTATGCAATGGTGTCAGCATTTGGAAGCTGATTATGGGATGGATCCCTGGATATGGCAGTCTTTAGATGGTCCATCCTTTCATCACAGCTCCAAACTTTATCTCTGTAACTCTTTCCATGGGTGTTTTGTTCCCAATTCTAAGAAGGGGCACAGTGTCCACACTTTGGTCTTAGTTCTTCTTGAGTTTCATGCGTTTAACAAATTGCATCTTATATCTTGGGTATCCTAAGTTTTTGGGCTAATATCCACTTATCAGTGAGTACATATTGTGTGAGTTCCTTTGTGACTGTGTTACCTCACTCAGGATGATGCCTTCCAGGTCCAACCATTTGCCTAGGAATTTCATAAATTCATTCCTTTTAATAGCTGAGTAGTGTTCCATTGTGTAAATGTACCACATTTTCTGTATCCATTCCTCTGTTGAGGGGCATCTGGGTTCTTTCCAGCTTCTGGCTATTATAAATAAGGCTGCTATGAACATAGTGGAGCATGTGTCCTTCTTACCGGTTGGAACATTTTCTGGACATATGCGCTATCAATGTCCCCTTTGAAAGGAACCTTCATTCCAGTCACAAAGGAGAGTGGAATAGAATTGTGACTGTCCAACCAGTTCTTTGTCCTGTGGTAAGCAAGGGTATGTTGGCTGCCAAGAATAAACACAGGTTGGTCACGGGAAACTGATGTTACAAGGCCTATTGCTCTGTAAAGAAAGGTGGATCGTCAGAAGGGCTCAGAACCTTTTCCAGACAGGATTTAAACCTGTGTGCACTATCAAGAGTATTTAACATCATTTTTAATTTTCCTTATCAAAAGGGCCATTGACCTACTTGACTGTTACCCTTACAGATAAATTAATTCATGAAGCTCCTAGAAAGCTCACGTTCCCCAGTGCCTGGATCCTTGCATACCTGGCTCCAGGAGATGGCACCGGCCCACTGAATGCTCCCTAAGGAATCTGCATTAAGTGCATTGGACCTTAGGGACTATATAGTCAGATGGCGATATGGACTGAAGTCAGATGGTCACAATGTGTTAGAGCTGTATAAAGCTCATAAGGCCCCTGGCAGATGCGGATGCTGAATGTGGACTCTATTTCTGATTTGCCCGTTTTACCCTCCCAAAGGCACAATTGTCCTTTGTAGGCTTTTCATGGTATCTGTGGGTTTTAGGCTACCCAGGCTGCCATAACAAAACACCACTGGCTCCCAGCAATCATTTGTTTCATCCTGGTCTGGGGTCTGAATGTTGACATCATCAGCTTTGAGCAGTGGTGTCTTTCTGGCTTATAGGCAGCCACGTGTGTTCACTTTATACTTACATGGCAGGGGCAGGATAGAAGTAATCATTTTGATGCCCCATTGTCTTATTATAAAGGTAATGATTACATCAAGAAACCTCACCCTCAAGAGCCAATCTAATCCCACTCATCACTCAAAGGCCCCATTTCCAGATACTATTACACTGGGATGGGAATTCACTAGATGGACCTAGGAACCCCAGTAGTCTCCAGCACTGCATTCTTGCTTGTTATTCCTATAATAAGCTGCTTGCTGAGTTAATGTGGGTAGATTTCTGTGCTGTGATTGACAGGCCACCATCACAGGCCTCCATTGGGCCTTAGAGTATGTAAAGTACTTTAATAAGCACTAGTTTTGCTTCTCACAGTAAGTTTATGAGATAGGAGGATACTTTTTATTATTAATATTATTTTTATTAGAATATCTAACATGAGATCTACCCTCCAATATTGGTAATTAATGGTATGGTGTTGTAATCAGGTTCCCATAATGCATCCATTGTATTGTGAAACTTATACCTGTTGAACAGGGGTCTGGAGAAAATAATTTTGAAGGAAGATAATCAAATTGTCGTGGTTCAATTATCACACAAAAAGTCAGTGGTAGGTTTGGATCTCAACCTAGGATTTAAAAGAGAACACTGTCATATCTATAGCTGACATTTTCCCCTCCCCTCATATTTGGTCACATAGCTTTAGCTAAAGCCTAAGAAGGGTGAAAAATCTTGGCTTAGATAGCATGCTTTTGGCACAGGGTTTCTGACAAGACACTCCACTGCTAGCTATTAGCCTCTCTGGCTTTTGTTCTGCTATCCCAAAGGGTTTTTGCTCTCTTGTCATGGTTCAAGATGCACAATTTCTGTGCCATATTTGAAGAAAGAGAGGAGAAAATGGGAGGTAGGAAAGGGGCAAACCTACCTTTAAGGATGTCTGCTTCAAGTCACACAAATAAGTTCCTAGTGTAACACATCTACCCCAGTGCATTCACCTGAACTTAGTTCCCACCACCAATGAAGGCTCAGCTCAGATTCCCCATGGATCATTTAATGAATTGATGCCATTGGCTGTGGCCAGCTGTGCAAGACCAACAGTAAATTTCTTCTATTGTGAATTATTAGCTTTGTTCTCATGTGTTAAGCGTCTGATGATCTGATATTTCCTGAAAATGATCAATTTATCATTTTCAGGAAATAACAGATTGGAGTTCACAATTAGACAACTTGGCCTATACACATCAAAATCTTTGGCCTCTGTCATTTTGAAAATGCACATTAGTATACTAATCATCTCAGCTAAATCAGGCTCTACTTCACTAGCAGGAATAAGATTGCCAGTCTCTCTGATAATTCTCCAGGCCAATGAATTTCAACATGGAGTGACCGAGTTCTGTAATACCAGGCTTTCCCATTGCATGGCTTTCCTCCCTCATGAGTGAAACCTAAAACCTCCGAATTTCTTGGGTGTTTTTGAAGATGTGCTAGAACCGTAGGTTTCTATCTTAGAGTCAAGAATGTTGAAAACAGTTCTGTCTCTGATGTCACTTTCTTTTTAGATAAGTTTAACATCATGTGCTCTAAAATTTCCACTAAGAGTCTCAATCTGGAGTTGAACACACTGGATGGTGTCACGCATCATCTAAGGGATGGTCAGTCTAAGAAATGACTTAGGTGAGACCATCAGGAAGGCTGAGAAATAGAGCCCTGGAAGGGAACTTTGTAGTTCTCTCTGGGAGAGCTGAGACTATAATTCAAGACTCATAGGCTGATACCTTTTACTACCTGGCTTCTGCCCTTCCAGTAACCTCCCTATAAGAAACGCTCTCTGGGCTGACAAGGTGGCTCAGTAGTTAAAGCACTTGTTGCTCTTATAGAAGACCTAGGCTTGGTTCCCAGAATCTATATGATGCCTTACAACCACCCTAACTCCAGTTCCAGAAGGTCCGTTTCCTTCCTCTGACTTCCACAGGCTCTAAGCATACATGGTGAAAATACACACATGTAGACAATACATTCTTCATACACATAAAATTAAGTAAGAGAATTAAATAATAATTAGATGAAAGTAGAGCTAACCTTATAAGAACCAGTGGGCATCTAAGCATCCCAGGACCCTCAAGTGAAACTCAACATACTTTGGCCTGGTTACTCTAGCTGCAGTTCATATCTGTGGAGGACCAGGGATGTATATGTGTCTCCTGTGCTATCAAGTTTGGCCCAGGAGATTTCAATCTCTTTGCTGGAGGCAGTGGTAAAAATTGTGACATGTGGTTGGGCTGGGCTGGAATTGTATCTCATCTCTTCTCCCTAAGGCCAACACAAAGTTATCAGTCTGCTTTCTTACTGCTGTCTGAGCCAACCAAGCTCCTCTATATCAGAAGCCCAGGGGTGGATTTGGAATAATTGATCATCTTGGGGAAGCCCCTTTATTGATTTTTACAACCTTCAGAAATAAATATGGTAAGAATTCTGTGTGATGGATGTGGATGCAAATGCCAAGGAAAACCATAAAGGTTTGACACTTATTAAAAAGTGTTGCCAGAAAGTGTGAGTGATTATTTTAATATTGGCTCTGCATGACACATATCTGCCCGCTTCTCCCTAATTTCCCCACAGATGGGCCACTGTGCTTGCTATGTCCTTATGTGGCAAATGAGAAACGGTGTTTGGAATTAAGCTTTGAAGAAAGAATTGCGATTGTTTTAATTATGAGCCATCCAGTATGTTTCTCAAGTTAGAGAGCCTTGTGGGCACTGTAGGATTAGGATGACAATTCGGCATGGAACTGAGAGCCAAAGCAGGGAACGTGGACATTGGTACCAATGCTCAGTTTCTAGGGGCAGTGTATTTTGCTATTAATTATTTTTAGATGCTAAGTAGCTTCAAGACTTTTAGCTACATACAACTGGAGAAATATAATGGGACTCCTCTGATCAAAGCTCCAGCCTTTTACTCCAGAAGATGCTGTTAGTGTCCATGTGGAAGGAGACCTTGAAGTCTGTTGGATAAATAACCTACATGTGAAATCCTGTTCAGTTATGATTAGACTACATCAGACTTCCTAACATATGTGCCAAATCCACTAGCCACTGGGATTCTGCCATAACTGGTGATGAAGACTGGGCTGTTCAGCATGGCTTTGGTGATCTCTGACTGTTCTCCTTGTATCTCACTAGACACACAGAGATCCTATCTTCTTTTACTGGCTCACACACTTGCTTCCACAGACAGTGCTGCAAAGGTGACCTTTGACCTGTCTTCTAGACAGACTTGCAGAGATTAGAGGACATTTTTAGAAACTATAGGATAAAGCAAAAGGGGATTTGTTTTTCTAGATTTACAAAATGAACAGTTGGCCTCTCAATAAAATTTAATATTGAAATGGACCACAAAAATGTTTTCTAATATAAGTATCAATATGCTGCATGAAGTATTTAGAATGTACCATTTAGAATTTTGTTGTTCATCTGGAGTTCAAGTGTGTCCTATATTTTCCTGGCAAACATGGAGGTGTGTTATTAATTCCTGATTGGTCTACTCCCTTACTGTAGCTTGGCTAATTATACTTACTTGGTGAAAAGTCTAAGATTCCCTTCCATATCTTCAGTATCCACCTGGCTCTAGAAACTCTACTTGGTCACCTTCAAGGACCTAGCTTGTCCCAGTCACAGAATCTTATCTTTCGCTCTAGTCTTCCCAAGCCTAAGCTCTGAACACTGTTTTCATAACATTAAATTCAGTAGAATCCTTTGGCTGTCTGCGTCCTAATACAGGAAGCACAGCTGGGTACAAGGACCACAGCTGGATAGTCCCTCAACAGATGTCTTAGGACAGAGCAGCCCAATTTGCACCTCACTTTGCTCACTCTCTGTGGCAACTACTCCATTTGAGGGTGGGTCCAGTGGCCAGCCTTGCAGAATATTAACATGTGTTACAGAATGTGAAATGGAGTATTACAGAGGAAAATGGCCATCCAAGGAGCCTATCTAGGCTGAATTGCAACATGAGTTCTAGAAACTTAAGACATGTTAGTATTTGTGCATATATGAATGCATGTATATATATATATATGTATATGTATATATATGTGTGTGTGTATACATATATATTCATGAATACATGTACATATTTATACATCATGTATATGTATATATACTTCTTCATGTGAACATTTACATATGTATATATCACATGTATTCTAATTTTATTCTGAACATTGAATTTTCAGAACAAGATTTTTTTCTTTTCTAATCATTTTTCCCTCTTTTTATTAGATATTTTCTTCATTTACATTTCAAATGCTATCCCCAATGCCCCCTATATCCTCCCCCTGCCCTGCTCCCCAGCCCACCTTATTTTTTTTTAGCAGCACAAACTTCATCTTCTTATAAGATCATGTGTCATACTGCTGTGAAGGTGTGATCGCTGTGAGAGGAGAGGCCGTATGTATGTTACATGGTTATAGTGATCCTGGGCCAACTTCCAGGTCCTCTGAAGTGTTATGGACATCTATTTGGTGACAGTGCTATTCATCAATTCATGATACATGAAAGCAGCATGTTTATGTCTATAGTTAAGTATTTGTATGTACTTTACACCTTCATAAATTACTTTATGTGACTTTTAAATATTTAAATGTTCATAGATATAACTCATATGATTTATAATTTTATCCTGTTTCTGTGAGTTGCTGATCTCTGCATTTTTTAATAAGTTAAAAAGCAGTTGATTTCTCTAATTTGTCTTTTTTTGTTTAATCATAAGTTTTCACATGAATCAAAGATCATTTCCATAACTACTTACAGCAATTCATTTGCAAAATCTTTCTCTTTGAAGCTTGCTTTAATCTAGGCATGCATTATCTCTCCTGAGGCCTATTGATACTCTAGTAGTAATGCATTGTTATATAAAACACATCCTTGGCCCAGCTTAGAGAGGATATAGTGGTTACTAACTCTAATTCCATGGTCACTTTTGAGGCATAGACATGGTCCAAGGTGCTTACCCACATTCCACACCTCTGTATTCCTTTCTCCAAAACTGGCAAGAATGCTTCACGGAATGGGGGCATGGGAACTCCTTTCCTGACATCCTTGGTGGTACACCCCTGCTGCTCAGGAGTCTTGACACCTGATTCAGTTTTTCCTATGTGTTGACTTCAGGCAAATTTAGCCGTGCTCATCAGTTCACCTGCGGGAAATAAATAGTGCCACCCAAATACCCCATGGAACAGAAATCTTGAAGGTTCTTAAAAATGTCAAGAAGCTGACATGAGACCACTGTTTGATTATAGGAACTGGTGGCTTTGACAAAATAGAATAGAAAAAATGCAAATAAACAACTAACTTTCCTGTTTGTTCTTCTTCTAGGGATCAGGTTATGAATTGATCTTTTCACCATTTTAGCCTGAAAGGGAGCCCAATTTCCTTTTATTTTAGTAAGTGTGAATTAAGGACTTGCCATGTGCCAGGCACCGAGGAAGGAGGGATGGATGAGAGGTTAGAACATGGGGAGCAACAGGAGTTCCCAGGCTAGCTTGGAGGCTAACAAGGCTACAGTATGGGAAGAGCAGTCGATTTATCTGCAAAATGTGCTGGAAGCTTGGGTGGGAGTTTGATGAGTTCATTCTGCCCTTGAACCATAACATTTTCCATTATGTAGCCATTCAACAAGCCTTTTTTGAGCTTTGGTTAAGTTTCAGGCACTCTGCTTAGTGCTGGGGATAGAACAATGACCAAGTCAGATGGTTTCTGTTTTCAAAGCTTAGGGTTAGTGGGACAGACACATAGCATCTACACATTTATCTCATCAAAAACTATAAGACATCCAGGGCACTTTAGCAGTCACTGGGGCATTCAAAAGAACTGATCTAGAATGGTGTTTCAGAGAAAGGTCTCCCAAGGAAATTACACATTGGTTGAAGTTTAAGATACATGGGGATGAGGCAGTTGGAGAACAGAGGAAAGATGAGCACACAGGTGAGATGATATGGCATGGGGGTGTATTCTGACACAGGCTAGAAGTAGAGTTCTTCAGTGTTCTAAGTGTTCCTCTTATTTTCTGCTCCTTTCCCAGCCTCTCTTCTTGGGTTGCCAATTGTCACCAGTACTGAGACATCTGCATCCTTTCAGCTCTGCCTCTGCTTCTCAGATGAATACTGGGTTCTTTCCCAGAAAGGAATACATGGATAGGTAGCTGGAGAAGAATAAAACCTACCTCTCCCAGGAGCAGAATTTCAAGAATCTCTCCCAAGAGACTATCATGAATGACACTCAGTATGAAGACTGCTGTGATTCTGTTTTATAATCTGAAAAAGAAAGTTGACTTCAGAGACCAGAGGTCTGCCCTGGCTCTGTCACTCATGGCAAGAGGCATGCATTAGAAGAGGGACCCATGACCAGGAATTTCTGAGTGCTTTGGAATTGTATTTTGTCCATTTCTTGGAGTATTTCAGATTTGGTGTGATTATTTGCCCCATTTTATACAGGGGGGCTAAGACATGGCAAATAGACAACTTGCTAAGATCAGAGCTGGTAAGAGAGAGGTTGGCTTCAAATTTTCAAAATCTGATTAGAATAACTAGACCTTTAAACACTAAATTCCCTGAGGACATGCCAATAGTTATGATCATAACTTTCTAAAATGTTGAACCATTTTCAGAAAAGAAGAGGTTCTCAGAGCCAGACAGTAACCTCCCACATCCAACCCTGCTATCTGACTTATTACAATACTATGAATCCAAGTTAGGGTTTAGATCTTTTGTTTTCTGGTCCTAGTGATGCATTCCTGTGATCCCAGCTGCCCTAAAGGTAGAGGCAAAAGAATTGTAAATTCTGATAGTCTGATTGAGCTATAGGTCTGGTTCAAGACCAGCCTGGGCCACATCGCAAGACCTTGATTCAAAGTTTAGAAAATAAATGAAAGAGCCGAAGGAATGAATCACAAACTCAAGCTTAGAGAAAATGAAGCTGCAGTAGTGACTCTGCACAAGTATGAACCCTTCGACAATCTGGCATGCATGGAGGATGGACTCAAGGAGCCCCTACCCTTACTGATGAACTATTTGGTATAGCAAGCTTCTAGAATTTAGGTTTCTTTCTTCTTCCTTCCTTCCTTCCTTCCTTCCTTCCTTCCTTCCTTCCTTCCTTCCTTCCTTCCTTCCTTCCTTCCTTTCTTTCTTTCTTTCTTTCTTTCTTTCTTTCTTTCTTTTGGTTTTTGGTTTTTTTTTGTTTGTTTGTTTTTTTGTTTGTTTCTTTGAGACAGGGTTTCTCTGTATAGCCCTGGCTGTCCTGGAACTCACTTTGTAGACCAGGCTGGCCTCGAACTCAGAAATCCTTCTGCCTCTGCCTCCCGAGTGCTGGGATTAAAGGTGTGTGCTACCACGCCTGGCTCAGAATTTTGGTTTCTTAACACACACACACACACAAATATTATAAGAATATGTTTCATTTTAATCCCAGATGTAGGGATGTGTGGCTGCTTCAAATTGTCCATAGCATGTGACTATGTTTTGCCTCATGCTCTAGCAGAAGCATGCTTTTACCAGCTACAGAGAGTTTCTGCAATAGTACGACATTTGGAATTACAGAGTTTCTCAGGGGGTATATAAGTGCTAGGATGCCAAGAGTTGGGGTGGGTGGTTGTTGGTCATTCAGGAGGGTAAGTTTGGTTTGGTAGTGGTCATGTTCAAGATCTCTCTCTCTCTCTCTCTCTCTCTCTCTCTCTCTCTCTCTCTCTCTCTCTCTTTCTCTCTCTCTCCCTCCTCTCTCTCCTCTATTCTTATTTTTCTCCTATCTACTGATAGAGGTGGAACTTGGAGACAAAGGTTGGGAAAGAGAGGAATCCACAAAGTAGCAAAGACCAGGTACAAGAAAAATAATTTGCTATCAACTGACTTACTAAGAGAAGGAGTCATTGCATTAGGTAATGAACCTGTTGTTGATCCAACAAGCTTCCAAGGGTAGTTCCAATCTATTGTTCACACAATTGGATCTGACTTGCAAAATGGATCATGAAACAAAACCCAAAGCTGTGAATCTGGCCAAAAGACTATTAGGAAGGGAAGGTATTGATAGAGATGTGAGAAAGATGCAGAGGGTCAGGAGCAGGGAGAAGTCAGAATGCATCTTACACATGTATGAAATTGTCCAATAATAAACTTAATAGAAATAAATGTTAAAATTATATATATCATATTTATATATTACTATGTATATATTAATATATATAATATTTGAGAGATATAGCAGCTCAGGGGTAGAATGCTCACTGAACACATACAAGGATTTGGGTCCTATCTCCAGCACTATAAGCAATAAAAAATACTCTCCTTCCTTCTTACTCAGGCCTTTGTTGGTTTGATAGCCTAATATTAAGTTTATAAAGTATAAGTGTAGGAGGGCTTGAGTTTCCGTTGCTCCTCATTTCAGTTCTACAAAGCCCCCTAGAATTTTGTGTTTATCACATGCTGCATGCTGCTGCAGAATGCAGCCGCTCATTTACAATTTCTCCTCACATCTTCCTGCAAAGAACTTTTATCACTCTGTGTTTCACCATGGTGCAGAGGATTTATCACCTCATCAGTTAGGAAGACTCGGGCAGTCCTTCAGGAATAGCATCATTTCTAATTAGTTTCTTGTCAGGGAATGATAAGGAAGCAAGCACACTGACTGCAGGAAGAGAAGCTTCCAGGAGTTGGCTGGTGCCTCTTGAGTCACTAGAGTGATTTTCTCTTATGTGGGGAGAGGTGTTGACAAATGGATCCTTCTTCCTGTCTCAGAAATGAAAGAGTTACAAGAATGAACCAGCTATTCCTTTTCCTTTCAGGACTCTCTCTCTCAAGGAGACTTTTGGGCATAGTGTAGTAAGAAGTGGACAGTGACCTCAGAAATTGAGCTGGTCCAACTGACCTATTTTTTCCAGTATCTAGCAAGTAGAGATGACCTTGGGTTAGAGCTGAAAGTAATGGCCTTCACATGGAAGCAGTTCACTGCCATAAAATCACCTAGAAGTGATTAAAACAAATTTATGGGGCCAGGATTTCCCATGACTTTGAATAGGAGGAAGCCACAAAGACATACTGCTCAATTTTATGGGCTACAGAAGTAGCCTATAAAGGGAAGAAATGCTTATATGACCATCAGACTAGAAATGCTTGCCAATGTAATAAGTAAAGAAGAAAAGTGATTGGATAAGAAGGAATAAAACTTCCACTAATCAGCCATGCTGTGTGTATCCATGTGGAAGATGTATAAACAAACAAGAACAATTTTAGAATTGGCACTCAGATGTGAGACTCTTTTGGAAGAATTAGGGGAAGGATTGAAGGAACTGAAGGGGATAGCAACCCCATAGGAAGAGTAACAGTGTCAACTCACCTGGGCCCTGGGAGCTCCCAGAGACTAAGCCACCAATCAAAATTCACACAAGCACAACCCCAAGGCCCCTGGAACATATGTAGTAGAGGGCTGCCCTGTCTGTCCTCAGTAGGAGGGGATGGGCCTGATCCTATAGAGACTTGGTGCCCCAGGGTAGGGGGATGTTCAGGGCCACTCTCTTAGAGGTGAAGGGGAGTGGATATGGGGGAAAGAACTCTTCGAGGGCCAACTGGGGCGGAGGGCAACAATTGGGATGTAAATAAACCAAATAATTAATTAATGAAAAAGGCAAAACACAATGTATACTGATAATGAACCACTTGGAAGTATTTTTTTTTAACCAAGTGTTTTCATTTGACTTGTGAGAAAATGCAGATAAAGAAGACCAAAATCCAAATGTGTGGAGAGGCAAACTCAACATCACAAACCGTTAACGTGGTTCTGTGTAGAATGTACAGCAGCTTTTAAAATTCAGACTTAAAGACAAGAGAAAATTACATTGAAAAGAAAGAATAAAGTTAGGAAAAATCTCATTAATGTTTTTGTAAAGACTTGCTATATATATATATATAAAGCTATAGTAACCAAATGTAGGTATAAAAGTTTAATTAGTAAAATAGGATAATTTTACTAGTTTTAAAGATAAAACTATAAAATGTAATCAATTTGCTAAGTTTTATTTTTTATTGACAAGTAGAAATCATATATGACAAAATTTGGCATTTTAATACACATATACACGGGAAATGGATTCTTGCCAAAGTTGAAAGTTAACTTACTAGAGGTCTTTCCAGCTGTTGCCATTTGTGCTAACTGAAGTAATTTCTTCTTAGACCTCACCTCTTTCACAAAACTTACTTCATCATAGACATGACTGTAAAAATGATACACAGCAGGGTAAGATTTTACAAGAAGAGGGTAGGCAGACACATGCTACCAAGTATAAGATAAGTAAATGGAAATTACAAGTTGAACTTCATTAAATATTGAAAGCTTATCTTTGTAATAGTTTGAAGGACAGCACTACAGACTGGGAGATCATGTTTGCGAGTTGCTTGTTTGTACATAACTTATACTAAGAACATTTTTAAATACACAAGTTTACAGTTAAAACGGTAAAATTTGAACAACACATTACCAAAGTCAATGTACAGAAAACAATCAAACACATAAGAAGATACTTAACAGTAAGTGTTACACGTTAGGGAAATGAAGATTTAAAACCACGACATCAGTGTGTGCCTATGAGAAGAGATGAACGAGGAGTACTGATACTACCAAGCCAAAACGCTAGTGAACATGATGCATTATAGCTTGTGATGAACAGCTACTCCAGAAAAGTTTTGAATCTGCTTATAACATTAAACATACAGGCAGATGAGGAAATAGTTCACTGGGTATGAGCACCCACCAGGCAAGCAAGAGGGCCCAGTGTGATTTTGAAGTTGAATCCCCATGACTCACATAAAGCTAGACATGGCCATGCATTGGGCAGAGGTGGCAGCAGATCCTGGGTTTGCTAGCTAGATGGTCTAGATAACCCTGTTCCCTAGCAATATGCTTTACAAAGTCATGCCACCTGTGCTGGGTCTAGGGCTGGGGGTGTAGTTCAGTGAAAGTTTGTCTAGCATATCTAAGGTTTGGTACCTTCCCAACAGTCACTCCACGGGTCACCAGGCTATAACCTCTATTTGTTGTTGACAGACTCTAGTTTTCTGAGAACTCCGAGTCCTCTAGTAGAGGTGATGACTCAGTGCTTGTTATACAGTTGGAGTAATGCATACATGCTTTCAATAACTTTTTACAGAAGCAGGAGCCTTCCCAATTTCAGTCTGAACTCAGACCTACAAGGGGAGTAAAGTCATCAAATTTCAGTGGCACTCTAGTGCACCAATATTAAATTACACCTTCCTCAGTGCACAGATTCTATGTATCAGTTCTGATCCCCATTTTTATGTCCAGTACCCTTAAGGCTATAAATATCTTCCTCTTGTTTTGAGCAAAGAGTTCAAATGACTTAAGTTTGTTCTCTGCTGCCCTCAGTCTAGGCTTCTAGCATCTTCCTGAATAGATAGAGATGCTTGACATAGCTAGAAGCAAGAATTCCACCCTAGGCTACCTATTTAATTTCAGATGTCCCTTTTGGATGAATTTCTACAGTGCTACAATTTTATGGGCTTGCCTAATCCTTCCAAGAGGAAAGGGGATCTTAAAGGACTGAGTAACTGCAGCAAGCCTCCAGTGAGCCTTTTCTTCCTAGCTCTTCCCTGCTTCTTGCCCCCCTCCCCTTACTCTTTTCCATTATGTTATTTTATAAATGCAGAGATGAGTATAGTTGTGCTGGAGAGCAGTTTCTGAAAGGTAGTTGGTAAGATTTTTAAGCATCTGGTCCAGTCTCAAGGTTATTCTTCTCTCTGGGAAGGAGATGCAGTCACAGGTAATGCTGGAATAGCGCTTGCACTTTGGTGCCTTGGAGAAAGATTAGAGGACACGAGTGGTGGGAAGCTCTGCTGTTCTAAAGGCTGGCAAAACTTTCCACATCAAATTTTATCTAGGACATCTTTATTCCAAATTAAGGATTAACACCCGTTTGTAAGATGCTAAAGATGAAGGATAACTTGGGCTTTCAAATGCCCAGGTGGCTGGGCAGAACAGCTCCATGTTCATGATTTTGCAAGGACAGAATGTCTGCTTACTCATTTAATAGCCGTGGCTGTGATCTGGACAGGAGTTGTGTTCCATTCCCAGAGAAGGACTTGGCAGCAATGCCCTGCAATAAGGGGAAGTATGTTTCCTCTGATGGACAACCTTCTTGGCTTCTAACCATAGGAGTGAGACCCGCTCTTTCCTTTATCTGATGCTTCAAGGCTCAGTTGGGTACAAAACCACTGTTTGAAATTTTGGGGTTTTTATCTACTGTTAAGCTATTTCATAACCAGAAAGGAAACAGCACAAAGCCAAACTGAACACGGAAATATTTTCAAGTGTACTCCTCCACATTCTTACCATTGAACAGATATTTCTTACAAATATTATCATCATTATGCTCTGTGAAATACATACTGCCTTTGCTTTCTCATTCAAAATGAAAGCCCAGTCTAACTGTTCATAGTCACTGTAAAAGTATATCTAACACAAAATAGCAGAAGAGAAAGTTAGAATCCCATGGCTTTCAGGAAATAATTTTCAACGGGGTGCATTGCATTTACAAAGCTATCAGCTGTGGTTGGGAAAGGAGGTGTGGAGGTGTGGTGGGGGCAAGAACAGGAGCGAGCTATTCTTCCTCAGAAGGAGCATGCGAACATGTTTAGGGAGGAATGGAAGGAAACAGGTTTTGCTGGAATGGAGGTTTGAAGATTGGGGGCTATGGAAGAGGGTACCAGGAACAGATCAGACACATAAATCTGGTGGCAAACTTGATTGCTGCACAAGTAATGCCACTCATGACAAAAGACTTTCCTTGTTGAGAAAGCTTCTTAGAGCTGATACTACACTGGCTGCGATGTCTCTTCTGTGCTTTGTACAAAGTTTTGAACACCTCCATCCTGAGCTTCCAGATATTCTTTTCAAGTATATTTATTAATCCAATGACATATTTCCAACTGTGCTTGACCATATTTGTGCATCAATCACCAGACACAGAAGTTTCTGCTTTGATCTCCGATAGGAAAATGCTAAGTCTTTACAGATTTTTCAGGCTCCTAAGCCATAAAAACTGTCACTAGGTTAAAAAGCTTGTCTGCATTCACAAAAGAGAATATGGCACATATAAAATGAAATAGTGATTTGTTTTGTGTGTTTGTTTATTTGTTTTGGCCCAAACTAGGTGGAGAAATTCTCCATCTGTCTTGTTTTTCCTCTCACAACAATGTTACAACTTAGAGAAAAGATGAGACAAAAGCCAGGAAATAGGTACATGTTGACTTGAGGTGGCAGGGTGGGGAGGGGAAGGAGGCAGGGACACATGGTCATTGAAGCTAGAATGGAAGTCTTTCTCTTAGTCACATGGATCAAGGCCCTTTTTACAAGTAGGGTGGTTCACCACCTAGAATGGCATTCCTCTAGGAAGCTAGAGTTGTAAAAGACAATGTTTGAAAATGGATTCTAATTTCTAGGGCCCCTCTGAAATAGAACTCAGAGACCCTTTGCATCCTAGGCTGCTCTCCTGAAGGGAAAATTGTTGATCCATGATAGTTTATTGCAATCCATGGCAGACAGAAGCAGAAATGAGCAGTTACTTAGAATATTAGAGAAGTGTTTGTTTTTGTTGGTCAGCTTTCTTCTTTCATTCCCTTAAGGAGACTCTGGTTGCTACCTCACAAGAAGTCTAATAAACACATCCATGATGTCGACTGAATCAGTTCCAGAGTCTTTGGTTCTGTTTGCTGACGAGTTTGATTGCATTGACTTTCTGTTTGATTGCACTGTCTGGGAGGGGGACAGTGGCTCATTGCCCAGAATGGATCCTCGCTCCTTGCATGAATGTTGAATGCTTTGTTTATGACAAATCTAGTAAAGATTAGCTTTGTAACGCTCTTGAAAGGCTTTTAGCCTGCTGCTTGCCCCTTAGATAATACTGTTTATCACACCAAATCGCCATAATGAGGAACACTGCCAATGCTTCCCCTGAGTGAACATCGGCTTTGGGACAAAGCTTGCCTTTCTAGGGTAAATGGCTAAAGTCCTCTTTGTCTCGTGTTATTAATAAGTTACCATGTGAGTACTTACATGATAGAGATGGCTTTCATTTTGACCTTCCATTTCATGCATTTTGCTATCGACACTTGCCAAACAGAACAACAGATTTGCTTGTCAAGAAAGCTGGGTTTGTTTATTAGGAACCCCTTAAAACTCAGTGTTCTCTCTTGATTGCCCTGACATAAGAGCTTTTAAACTCAGGAGCAAGCATGCCTCACTGGATTGTCCTAAGTCTAGAGAGGACTGTTTTATAGAGCCCCATGGTCAGCTGACTGTGTACTGTCCCATGCAATGTCTCCTCTACAGAAATAACTAAGTTAGGAAAGAATCAAAACCACAGAACACCAAGAGAGAGGAGGCTCCTGAACAGGTCTCCTGAAAAGTGACATTTTCTCAAGGTGCACCAAGAATCGGGTCAACCATAGGGACACACAGTCATTCTAAAATAAAGCAACACAAACGCTTATACATCACACTTTTTAGGACACTGCTATCTGCCGTTCTGTCCTTTATACCCGTGAATGGAGGTAATTATCTCTTGGAACGGCTGGTTAAAAGTAAGGGATTCTTGAGAGAAAGAAAACTTGGATGCCTTGTCCTTCTACCTTAGAAATTAATAAAGAATTCTTCTACCTGGGAAATTAATTACCCATGAGAGCTCAGCCAGACCCACAGTCTGGCACATCTCGAACTTCTGTTGAAAATGGATATATTCCAGAACTCCGAGGTCTAAGCCAAGAGACTGAACTAAACCCAGGAAACTGTGTACCCAAGCCTGTCTTTTCTTCTGCTATACTTAGGACTCTTCCTTGACTCAGTCCTGAAGGATTTGAGTATGGATTTTGGTTGTGTTTGTTTGTAGTGCTTGCCTAAGCTAACTGATGTCCTGTTCCTGGTTCTGCATTCTTCCATATGTAGCTTCCTACAGTGGTATTAAGTTGTTCTTGCCGAGGAACATTTAGAAGTAACCTAGGTCAGCACCTGTGCAGCATGACCAGCTCTGTGCCTGATTTAAGGATTTTCGTGATGACCAAGTCCCAAACTGGTAGATGAAGAACATGGCTCTGGCTGTGTCTACTTTTCTAAAGGTAAAACACTGACTTGGGAGTTTACCTCTCTCAGGATTTCCTTCTGCAGAGGATTCTGAGTCTCAGAATGGATGGGTATATCTCCTTGGCTCTATTTGCCCACAGCTTGAAAGACAGCAGGCTGAGGTGAATGCAGAAGACAGGCAGCTGAGCAGACAGGAAGCGTCATGCTGGGGTAAAGATGGAGATTTTAAGACCAGATGCCCTTGGCTGTTCAGATCCAAGAAACACAGAACTTATGCAGTAAACAGCATAGGCAAAATACATCTTTGAAATATCCCCTGATAAAAATGAACCCAGAGGTAACCATTAACCAGAGATCTCTGGGGGCCTTTCTAACTATCCTTCTCCACTGAGAAACCTTCGGTTTCCCATCTAGGAAATGCTTATCAGAAACACCCTAAGCATGGCAGACTGCTACAATTCCCAACAGTGGTCAGACAATATACATGTTCTTGCCACACCTGGATACAGCAGATTGGTGGACCTGGAATGCTCAGACTGGTGCACCATGAACTCAGTTTCAAACACCTTCTTCTAGGAGGCAGGGTAGACTACTGCCAGAAGGTGTTTCCGTGGAGCTAGGTTAGTTAGCAGATTGATTCATGTTCAAGCCCATGGGCACCTGGAGGAGCAGATACCCTGGACTCTGCTGAAGAATATCTTACTAACAGCCCAGAATCTTCCATCAAGATGTCCAACTCAGTGATGAAGCTAGTACAAACATCAAATGTGATTGGGTCCCCCAGACAGGAAAGCAGTCAGGGTAGCCCAGAGCTGCAACTTCCTGAACTAGCGCCCCTCTCAACTCTGTATAGTGGACCCTGGCAAAAGGAAACAAAGGCTCAAATTGTCAGTATTTCAGCAGGACGTGAGCCAGACATTGCCAGTTTCCCAAGAGCTACCTGGAAATGCTGACAGGTCATCCCTGACCAGCTCCTTCAACTTCAGCTTTGCCCCACTTCTTCAGCAATAGTTTGTGAGAAGACCTGCTCTGGCTCATAGTCAACCCATAGGCTGACCTGTGGATATACTTGCTCTTTTGTAGGATCTGAAAGATAATTCTTTGACCTCAGTTCTTCCAGGTGACAACCATAAAAATCCCTGTTGCTACTCTTCCAACTGATGTAGTGTTAGAAGATGCCCAGCCATTCTCATTGAACTTGGTTGGCTGCTCCCTTAGTGCATACCACTCTCTGCCCAACCAACCCTTGTAACACGGGGGATGAAGGTGCCGAAAGAGTTGTGGATCACAGGACACAATGCACTGGGACCAGGCTGCAAAACAGTAGGAACAGAATTTGCTTCAAGACTTTACCCTTCTTGAAGCTTCAGCCTTAGCCTCTGGAACCTTATAAGAGAAGCCGTGGAATCCCAGGAGGACCTGGAAGGCAAGAAGCAAGAATGATCTTCAGGGAAGGAGGATACTTCTGACAGGCCAACAAATCCAGAATTTGCCTTCTACACGCAGAACTTACTCTAGACCAAGCCACTACATTAGTTACTTGAGCAGTCCTCATCATCTGGATTTGAAGTCTTATCTTCAGAGCCCCTGGAGTCTGTTCCATCCAGGCCCCAATCCTAGGCATCACCTAGACCTCTATAAGGTTGGGCAAAGACACTTTACAAAGCTCTTTAGCTTCTATACTAAGATGCCTATAGAGAAGAAGGCTCTTGAGGTGGAGAAGTGGTTGAGTCTAGTTTGTGAGTGGGTAAATGCTCCATTCCAGAAATCTACTCTATCTGTTGATTGAAACCTGTTTAATCTGCTCTATCCCAGCCATCTTGGTAGCCTAGACAAGGATTTCCTGTACCTTTGCAAAGACCTGGAGGTGTTTGCTGCTCATACTGACCCTAAGACTGTGAAGTGAGATCTTGAAGCTGCTGATGTGAGAGCAGGGACTAGTCAGCAATCAAGGCTCGCTGCATGTGTTTGTGAAGCAGTACCTGCCCTTGGAGTTCCAGCATCTATTCATCCTGTGTATTTAGTGTAATTCTGTCTTCCCTGCCATGTAGTGGCTGGATCTTAACTTGCCTTCTCTCTACCTTAGACAACTTGGATCCAAGGACAATCATCAAGATCCCCTTCTCATATCCTAGCACCAATAAAGTCACACAAAGGGGGAAGATGGAAGGGGAAAAAAACCAAGAAAATGATGTCTGAAAACAGTAACAACCAGTTTGTTACAGTTTAGCCATTCTGTAGAAATGTATTATTGTTCTTGTTGCTGATAGATGATCATGTGACTGAATGTCAGAAGTCAACATCAACTGTTGACCAAAAATCATCTGTATCACCCTCCCTCCTATTTTGAGACAGGCTCTCACTAAATTTTAAAGTTTCCTGATTCAGTAAGGCTAGCCAACTAGCTCCAGAGATCCTCCAGTGTCTGTCTCCTTAGTACCTAAGTATAGGTGCATGTGACTACACCTGGATTTTTACATGGGTCCTGGGGATCCAAACTCATGCTCTCACATTTGAGCAGCGAGCTCTTTACTCACTGGGACATTTCCTCTAATACTTATCATTTCTGTCTTGAAGTTTCTAGATTAGGCTGATGGAGCCATGCTGGTAGGAAGTGCCATCTCTTGGGAGAGCTATTGTTATTATTGTTTGCCTAATGCTAGGAACCATAGTTCTCACTTTTGAGACTTATACAGTCCATATGCTTTAGCTGTCCATCTCAACTGGGAAGGGGCTACAGGATAACCTGAATGAAAAGAGTGACCAAGCAAGGATCAGTTACTTCCCAGTGGCTGCATATCAGCGTGGCTTTCTGTCCTTGGGAAAAGGATAGAACAAATTCAAAAGGAGCTCAGAATTTGCCTCTGAGTCGCACCTCGCAAACAGTGTCTGGTGATTTGTCCCACAACATCTTCTATCAGGTGTGGACTAATTCAAGTATCAGTCTTATTTCTCCTCAAGTAAAAGAAAACACACTTCCATATTCATGATTTGCCACAACAAGGCTACATGGTAAACCATTTTAAGATTTAGGATTCTAAATCCACAATGGAGCAATTTGGCCTGTCTGCAAATGGGAATTTCTTTAGATTCCAATCAGGCTTCATCTATGATTGGGTATAAAGATGACAGCCTTAGTAGGGTGGCTGTGTTGATCCACTCCCTAGGTGACTCTCACCCACCTCCAGCCACCTGACTCAGGTTGGCTCTCATGGAACATGTAGAGAAGCAAGGGAGTAAAACAAACAATCAAATAACAAGCATAATTCAGAAAATATTTCACAAACTTCAGCTTGCATTAACTTTATTTTTTCTAATAGTCAAAATAAGTGATGTGGCCAAAGTAAGAGTCAGTGTGCAAGAGCACTACCAAAGCCAGGATACAGGGTTGGTCACCAGTGTAGCCACTCTAAGTCATCCTAAACGATTTCAGTTGGCCTATGCTCCTTGTTAGTCTTGAGAGATTGATGACACTCAGCTATACCTGTGAGCGATCATGTGTCCTCTGTGTTGAACATGGAGAAGCTGGCTTCCTGAAAAAGGCCCAAGTTCGTGCCCCCTGTTCCTATTCTGAAACACTGATCTGAGTCTAACTGCTGCTGAGTCCTAAAGTTGCCAGTGATGAGTAGGACAGAAACACTGTGTGGTCAAATTCAAATCCAGAGTCTGTTCTTTCCTAGCGCAACCTCAGCTCCCTTCTACAATTGTGTTCGCCTGCGAAGATGAATGTTTACAGAAGCCCAGAGACCAAGGAGAAAGAGTAAGAGTATCTTTTAAGTTCTGGAGATGTCTGCCCTTCAAATTCCAGTTTCCAGAGAGGGAGCTGCAAGCTCTGCCACTCATTAGCAATGTTCTTCACGCTAGCATGCTACAACATTTCAGATGGTGAATTCATGCTCCTTTGAGTGGGATGCATTTATTTTAACCCAAATAAAATAAAAAAGCAACGGTGAACTAAAGCATCCAGGTCCACAAGATTAACATATGACGTTGGTTATGTAATCTGGAGCCCAAGATCAAGACTTCTGAATTCCACTTGTGACAGGAAGGGCATGGGGTTACTTATTGCAACAATAGACAATGCCATTTTTCATCCAATAGTGACATGAGGAGATAGCAAAGTCTTCCAAATTCTGGAAAGTTTAAACAAAAGACAAGCTACTGTCTCAGGGAAGGACTGAGGCAAATTGCATTAGCTCCCTTCTGATTCTGAGATTCAGAATCCAATTTTGAATCCAATCCTTCAGTTTAAAGATACAGTGACCAGGAGACATGAAATAAATTGCCCATACCATGTTGGTCTCAGGGTTTAGGCACAGAATTGGGTCTCCCATCCCCTGTGTCCTTCCTTTGTATATTTTGTCATAGGAGTTTCTTACTCGGTGGATAATATTCTGTCTTGAATGCTTTGTAAGTAGACTGATCACAGGACTAGAATCTAAGTGCTACCAGGCAGGAGAAATGTTCTCTGGCTTCTTCTCTTGCTGCTCTCATCCCATTCATGGGTAGGGGTTGGGAAAGCATGTTTTAATGTTTGCTATGAAGTTGTCCAGAATCATTAAACCTTGTTTTTTTTATTACTTCAAGCAATTGATTGTTTTCATCTAGTGTTTTCTCTATTCATTTGGAAGAGACACCAAGAGAAGAGCGCTTTAGACCGGATAAAACGTGCCTCATTCCTTCCTCAGATGATGGAGTTCCCCTCCCCAGTGACCCCCCTGAGATTCTTCAGATTACTAGGACTAAATGTTTCCACCAAACAACTCAATAGGGAAAGAGAATAAAATTATACACGTGGAAGGTTGGGATACCACCCAGCAGTTCTCCAATTCTCTCCAACTTTTTAATTCTTTGTTCTAAGAAGAAATGGGGATTTCACAACCTATGTGTGCTAATTGTTGTTTAAGAAACCATACTTCAAACTATAATACATTAGCTATAATTGATGCTCCAGGAAGACCTGCAGTGCCTATCCCATGGGGGCTTCTGCCTTAGCAATTCTGCCATCCATTCGCTTAGCATCCAAATACATATTCATGATTAAAGAAGCATAATGCAGGATATCAAAAAGGGCCAGTGCTGATTTTTCAAGTCTATTCCTGGAAACCATGAAAACATTATAGGATGTATCCAATATCTCCTGACGTTTAATATCCCCAAAGATACTGGAATTGCATTCTGTGCCATTACGGAGTAATATGTTCCTCAATATGCACATTCTATATAATATCTTTAGGCTATGAAGAGCTCACATTTATTGTGCTTCGTGCCCAATCTCAGTTCATCCTTACAATGTTATAAAAATTGTCACCAACTTTGTTTTCAAAGGACAGCGTGGAACTACATAAAAGATAAGTCAGCTGCAAATATGGGGTGGTGTGGGGGCTGGGGTAGGAGCTGCCCAAGGTCATATAGTAAATACAGGATGGTTCAGGGACTGGGATAGGACCTTGTAGCAGAACATGAGTTCTGGCTCCTCTCTGTGAGTTCCTTCCTATTCGGAACAAATATTTGCTGCTTGAGTTACTGTGCCCTCCTCCCCAGGAGCTACTGTGCTGGGAGCAAAAGCTGTGACTTGTGCATCACAAGACAGTGTGCTGCTGCTTCTGTGCTTCTCAGGCAGGGAAAGGACACAAGAGTACTTAGGCTATTTTCAGTGATCTGCTTTTTTAAAGAGTAAGGCTCTATCTGCCTTGAAACAATCGCAATAACAACTACAACAATGAATCAAAGTAAGACAGCACTGGGACACAGAGATGCTGCAGGGAGCTAACTCTTAGTATTCTGGAATGAGCACAGAGAAGATCGGAGGGGAGAGTAGAAGGTCGCATCCGTCATCTACGGGGGAAGAACATTCCTGTGGGAAAGCCTTCTGCAGAGAGATTCCCCAGATGCTGTGCCTACTGCTTCTTGCTTTTGCCCCATGCTTCGTCCATCTGTCTACACTTCTGCCTGCATCCCTTGCATCCATTCTTTCTAATTCACTATCTCTCCTGGCTAGGTCAGCAGCAAGCATAGTCAGCTCTCTGGGAACAAGGGCAGAGCTATTTTCTGTTTGTTTTCTTTTTTCTCTTTTCTTGGATATTTTCTTTATTTACATTTCAAATGTTTTTCCCTTTCCAAGTCTTCCCTTCGGAAAAACGCTATCCCCTCCCTGCTCCCCCTGCCTCTATAAGGGTGCTCCCCCACCCAGCCACCCACTCCCATCTTCCCACCCTGGCATTCCCCTACACTGGGGCATCAAGCACCATCATGCCCAAGGGACTCTCCTCACACTGATGTCCAACAAGGCCATCCTCTGCCACATATGTGGCCAGAGCCATGGGTCCCTTCATATGTACTCTTTGGTTGGCAGTCCAGTCCCTGGGAGTTTCAGGGGGGTTGGCTAGTTGACACTGTTGCTTCCTCCATGAGAGTGCAGACACCCTCAGCTCCTTTACCAACTCCTCCATTGGGACCCTGCACTCAGTCTAATGGTTGGCTGCGAGCATCTGAAGGGCAGAACTATTGCTTTGATACCTCTCAGAGACGATGAGTCTTCTCTAACTCTGTCCAGTTAAATCTGGGGATTTCTGGGCCTCTACCACCAGCTCACCACGCTGCTCACTCAGCTCTTCTTGAAGGACTTCCTGTCCTGCTCTCTTGTGTTACTTTAGCCCACAGGATCGATTAAAGCTCTGTCATGTGCTGATTCCTGAGCCACAGACTGGGGATAACATAGCAGTTAATGTCCCATCAGCTCCATGGGGGAGGTAGATAGCGTTAACAACTAACAAAAACATTTGTCACTAAAATATGTGTGTGTCCTGAACACTTGTGTGTGTTCAGGCGGTGAAGGCACTTTGCACCTTATTTTGTAAAATGTAAAGAACTGGATTGAAGTTTGGGTGAGAATGGGTGACATTTTCACACAAAGGGAAGAGCATGGGATGGGATGAGTAACAAGATACAGAGATCACAAATAGGTAAAATATGAAACTACAAACTGGCACACAATTACATAGAATCTTCTGGAGCCTCCGTATGATTTTGCCCTATGAGCACGGGTGGTCGTTAAGTAGAGGGAGAAAGGCTGAAGATCTCATGTCATCAGATTATAATCTAAAACATAATATTATAGCCCAGTGTGTGAAGAGCAGGCTAAGACAAAGAACAAGAGAAATCATAAAAAAAAAAAAATCATGCAGCAGCTGTTAGACTTGTTTAGGTAAAAAGAATAGCACTAGATTATTGATAGCTGAGATAGAGACAAAGAAATTAATTAGGCAGATATTAGGGGAAAAGTTCAATGGTGATTGATAACAGAGTGGTGTGTGTGTGTGTGTGAGAGAGAGAGAGAGAGAGAGAGAGAGAGAGAGAGAGAGAGAGAGAGAAGTACCAGTTTCTATTTCTGTTTGCATAGCTGGCTCAATTCTAAACCATCTGATGGTACAAGGAATAGCAGGTTTGGTCATGAAAGTCATTTCAAACCTTAAACACTTTTGAGTTTGAAATGAGGATATCTCATATGTATTTATGCATGCACGTATGTGTGTATATGTATGTATGTATGTATGCATGTATGTACATATTATGTTTAGATTAGAAGGCTGGATTGAAAACATATCTTGAGAGTCTTTGGACATACATGATAATTAAGACCACAAACCAGATTATCAGGGAGAGAATGGCAAGTGAGGGATGAGAGTCCAGGATCTAATCTTAAGGGATTGACTCTAAAGGACAGAGTTTAATTATGTAACAATCCATCGAAAGATGGCCTAGTCGGCCATCACTGGAAAGAGAGGCCCATTGGACTTGCAAACTTTATATGCCCCAATATAGGGGAATGCCAGGGCCAAAAGAATGGGAATGGGTGGGTAGGGAAGTGGGGGGCGCTATGGGGGACTTTTGGGATAGCATTGGAAATGTAATTGAGGAAAATATGTAATAAAAAATATTAAAAATTTAAAAAAAAAGAAAAAAAGTTTTAATTCTTTTAATTAGCATTATTTGGGGTAAGGTGCTTTTGATTCATATAATAAATAGTGCCATCCAGATATCCAAAATAAAACTGTTGAACTGCAAAAAAAAAAAAAAAAAAATTATGTAACAATCCCAAAGATGGAGACCTTTGCAAAGGAGACAACAAGAAAGTAAGAAAGTCTTAGGTAACTCAGGAGACCATGATGCTACAGAAAACAAGAAGAAAAGCTGATGAGAAGAAAGAAGCTAACTATGAAGGATACTGTTAAATGATCAAATAAAATAGGTACTAAAGTAGTAGAGATACATGCCAGGCCAGAGTGGAATAAATATCTGGAAGAGCACAGAATAAATCCATCAAGTAGAATACATATTTCTGAGAATTTTGCTACAAGAAGCAGTTGGTGGGAACTAGAGGACACACAGAGCATGCTCTACACTTGGTTTTGTGTCACACTCTGACACTCAGCTTGTGTTCCACAATTCTCAGCCCATGCTCTTCTCAGGCATGTGTATATGTGTGTATGCATACTTGTGAGCCTGTGAATGCATTAAAGTCAGTGTATGTGTATATGTATGTATAAGGAGGCATGAGTGTGCACATGTACATGTATGCATTATGTATGTTTACACAAAATCATGTGGATATATGTGTGAGTCTGTGTGAATGTGTGTAACTGTGGGTGTCTGCATGTAGAGTTGTGTCTGTATAAATGTTTGAGTACATCCACATGAATACAAATATAGTATATAGGTGTGCATATGTGTGTGTAAATTTGTCCATGTGGAGATGCTCATATATGTTTGTATAGGTGTGATTTCATGAATTGTATGCTAATATGTCTGTGTGTTTGTATAAGAGTGTATATGTGTATATGCCACTGAGTTACAACATGTGTGTCTGTACAAATGTTTAATATGTACAAATGTATGTGTGAGTGTGCATATGTAGACTAATAAAAGAATGTGAATATGCGTATAGTTGTGTGTGAGAACATATATACACACACACATACATGAGTGTGTGTGAATTTGTGTATATGTGGGACTATGCCATTATGTGTGCCTGCGTTGCATGTGACTGTGCTTCTGTAAGGGCAAATGTATTCAGATATGTTTATTTGTATTTGCGTGACTGTGTACATGATTTCCTGTATGTGTACATGTGTGTGTGAATGTATTTGTACATTTTGTGTAGTTGTGTGTGAAATAATAATAATAATATCATGGGGGGTAATCAATTGCTTTCTAGTAAAATTTAAAGCCCATTCAAAAAAATAAAACCCACATCTGGTATAGTTAACTGGAAAACCCCTGACTAGTTTGGGTCTATATTCTTGAGAACATGGTACTCTTATTCTACTACATACAGAGTTATAAGTTCCTGACTTTATAAACATAAGTCAACTCATCTCTCTACCCTCATCAAAAAGCTTCTTTTGAGTGTAGATTATACACAGAGAACAACTGGTCAATGTGAGAAAAATCAGAGACTGTGGGATGCCCAGCTACAAATGGGATCGCTCCTCTCCCCAAGGGTCAGGAATCAACACAGAAGAAATGACAGGAAGAAATGTACGAGCCAGAGCTAGGGGATTTATGCAGAAAGCATAATTTTGGACATAACACCACCAATACACACTGAACTCACAGTAGCTCTGACTTTCACAAGCCAAGCCTGCCCCAAATCCCAGCATTGATTGTATTGGGACCTCCCACCCTTAGCATAAGAACTATTGGTTCCTGATGGCTGTTTGTGGAGAAGACATCAGTAATTTATAGGGAATGTGGCCCCTGGAGGTTACCTATACTCTAATAGAGGGTTCTACACACATCCACACCCAGGTAGTAGTGAGTAAAACATAAGGTTTCGAGGCACTAGTGATGGGGGAAGCATAGATGTTCTTTCATAGCTAACTTGTAGATACTCTGAGCCCATACAGTTAAACCCTTCAACTTGTGTTGTCTCCACTGCCCTCACCCACCTCTCACTTGCTGTAACTAGGGAATCTCTGGATGGATCATCTCCTTGAGAAACTTTGTACTTCAAATGACTCGATTTCCATGTCCAGTCAAATGACCCCATTTCCACATGTCTAGTCACATGACCCCATTTCCATGTACAGCCACAAATGAGAAGAAGCACAGTGAAGATGTGTGACTGTTCTTGTTTTCAGCTGGATAGAAGGGTTGAGGCTTAGGAGAAAGAGCCATGAATTCACACAATAGAACTTGATTCCAGCTGGGCATAACCTCTTACTAGGCACACGAGTCTGTATAAATCAGTCCGCCTCCCTGAACTTTGGTGTGAAACTGGTAAGTTGGAAATCATGGTCCACTGAGTGCTGACTGCTGCTGAGACTTCTGCACATCCATAATCTTTCTGATTTTTACATCACAAAATCACATGGATGGAGGCATTGGCATTCTTGTTCTGCAGTTGAGAAAATGGTTCTTTCTGAGGTAAATACCTGGTACATTTCTTCAGGCAGAACCTTTCACCTGCATGGTAGCTGGTCCCTCAATCTTTCAGAACTTTCCAGCCCAACCTCTTCCTAGGACTCTAATAGCTAACCCTCCTCCTAGGTTAGCCATCTCATTTATTTTTGAAAACAGATAAATCAAAGCTTAGTGAATAGACAAAGGAGAGAAGGGGGATTGTTAGTGCATTTGGAAGTGGCCTTGTGATGGTGGTTTTATGGCTAATAGCAAATATAGTCATTAAACAATCCTGGACAAGCAAGTGACCAGTGTGGGATAATATTTTTACATGGGAAATCACCATGTGACCACTGTCCTAGTATAGGGCAGTATCATGGCAGGGAAAAGCACCATGTGACTATTTGTAGCAGCACTCTTGGAGAAGCCTGGCTCCTCTTCAGTGTGTGCTCTTCAGTAGTTTTCTTCCTAAGACCTTGGATTGGAAAGCAGTTCCTGCTGAGGATGCTACGGGGTCTCCTGGAACAAGGTCATACTCCAGGCGAGTAGCTGGCATGGGGTATTGGCTTCCCCTCTGGGCTGCTGCCAACCTCCAGCAGTTTCTTTTCTTTCTGTGGAGTCCCTGTGTCCTTCATCGGGTCCTTCAAAAGTAACTGTAGGAGGGAGTACAGCTTACCTTTCCTTGTACAAATTCCATCTGACAGCATATCTTAGCCAAAGCCCTAGGGCAGTTTAAAAGATTTCTCAGTAAGATTAGACTATGTGCCTCATTTGTGTTAGCATTCTCACATTGACAACAATGGCTCCTTTTGAAAAAATAGATGGAATCCAGCAGGGCTTCCCAACTAATGACCAAGACAGTAAGAGTTTACTTCAATGCCAAATGAAGTATTAACCTCTGAAAAGAATGCAAATTTAACTCTAAATAAGTCTAAGAGAAGGCGCTTCTAACAACAAATAGTAAAAGAGTGCTCTGTTATTCTCTAGAACGGCCTTCTGGACATCTGTAAATTAATAGGAATCAAAATCAAAGACAATAGCAGAGTTGAAAAACAACCATCTTCCCCAGAACACCCCTGCATTGCCCAGGATGGTGCTGCAGTTTATCTCTAATACATTTTACAGTTTGTTTGAAGGTGAATTTCTTCATTTTGTTTGTTCACTGTATAATTTTAGTATATACATAATACTTTGATTTTTGTTTAGTTGCTGTATTCTCTCACCTTCTCAATTCTTCCTCCTCCTCCTCCCCTTCTTCTTCTTCTTCTTCTTCTTCTTCTTCTTCTTCTTCTTCTTCTTCTTCTTCTTCTTCTTCTTCTTCTTCTTCTTCTTCTTCTTCTTCTTCTTCTTCTTCTCCTTCTCCTTCTCCTTCTCCTTCTCCTTCTCCTTCTCCTTCTCCTTCTCCTTCTCCTTCTCCTTCTCCTTCTCCTTCTTCTCTCTCTCTCTCTCTCTCCCTGCTGTCTCTCCCTCCCTGTTTTTCTTTCTTCTTTCTTCTTATCATGAGAAATTTTATTTTAAACTAGTTCAACAAAGATCATAAAAACCACAATAGCTGAATCTACTAAAGTTTTCATTGCATGTAGTGTATTTATATATGATGTTGTTTTATGAAGTTGTTTTTCTGGTATTTTCCATAACTATTTCATACATAATTTCTTATTTTTCTTTCCTTAGCTTAAACCCTTCCACACACCCCACCTCTTGTTCACTTTCAAATTAATGGCCTCTTTCTCTTTCATTATTATTACATATATGTATATGTATGTGTATATATGTCTATATATTTCTAACTACATAAATATAACCTGGTCAATCTGTATAATGTTACTTACATGAATAGACATGTCATGATAGATGATCAAAAGCTCATGAAGCCTCATCCCTATATAAAGAACTACAGATGATTAAAGCTTTCTGAGCGTGGAGAAAGTAGTCTTTCCCCAGGGAAGGGCACCCCAGTTGGTTATCTTTTATTTTGAAAGATGCCTTTTATTATTATATACCTTTTAAAGATGTATTTTTATTATCATGTATGTATGTTTATGTGAATATATGGCACGGTGCTGGTGTTTACAGAAGTGAGAAGGAAGCATTGGCCCCTCTAGAGATGAGAGTTACAGGCATTTGTGAGCCACCTGAGGTGGGTGCCAGGAAACAAACTTGTGTTCTCTCGAATCGTGGCAAGGCAAGCACTCCTAACCACTGAGCATCTCTCAAGTTCATGATAAACATTATTCTTGTTAGTCAGAGTACAGTTCTTGTTCTTAACCAAGAACTACCTGATAGGCTATTCCACACTCCTCAAGTGAAGAATTGATAGGTGATCCCCCAATCCTCAACTACAGAACTATCAGATAGGCCTTTCCATGCTGGTCAACTGTAGAACTGATAGACCTTCTCACAGTCCTCAGCTATGGAACTATCTGATAGACCACTCAACATTCATCAACTGTAGAGCTATCTGGTAGACCATTCAACATTCATCAACTGTAGAGCTATCTGGTAGACCATTCAACATTCATCAACTGTACAGCTATCTGGTAGACCATCCAATGGTCATCAACTGAAGAGCCATCTGGTAGACCATCCAATGGTCATCAACTGTAGAGCTATCTGGTAGACCATCCAATGGTCATCAACTGTAGAGCTATCTGGTAGACCATCCAATGGTCATCAACTGTAGAGCTATCTGGTAGACCATCCAATGGTCATCAACTGAAGAGCTATCTGGTAGACCATCCAATGGTCATCAACTGAAGAGCTATCTGGTAGGCCATCCTACATTCCTCTAGTGTAGAATTGATAGGCTATCCCATACTCCTCCTTTTAAAATATTGCCCATAAAGGCTTCATATGGTAACCTAAGTACCAAGGAGAGAAATTGCAGGGAATTAAGAAACAACTGACTGAAATCCTTTGTGCGGTAGGACTAGGAACTAACTGTTTATTAAATCCAATGTTTTGAATAAAACCAGTTAGTAACCATAGCTCTCAAATCTCAAACCCCATCTATCTTGTTCTCTTGACTGGGCATTTTCCTGATGCTGTCAGACTCACTTGAAGTTTATTCTCCAGCCAAGACAAACGTGCCAGGTGGAAAACTCCCCAGGTACCAACACCAAATGTGCCAACTCTGATCAATTCTGTTAGGAATTCCTCCTGCAAGCTATGTCTTGCCTTTCTAGTCCTTTGCGCTAGCTGAGTAAGGGGCCATGTGTTCTTTTGCAGACTAGGAAATTTTAAATCTAGAAGGAAGGCACTGTCCCTCCTTTACAAGCAACTTCAGTGTATTCAGACTTGGGATCCTACTTAACACTGTGACTCAAAGAACACAACCTCAAGGAATCTTGTCCCTAATATTCTCTAGCTCAGCTGTGCCATTAAGACTTCAGCCTAAATCCCTTCCCTTTGGACAGGCTTCCTTGATTTCTCCACCTTAGATAATTCTGCAGGAGCTTGCTATCCTTCTTGCAGGGTCCAGTCCTCCCATTTCTGGTACTTCTTCAATTTTTTATCACTGGTAGCTTGCCTTTCCCCAAAAAGAACAATGATGTCTAAACATGAGGTTTTTCTGCTTTGCTTGCTGTCCAATCCTCAGTACTACACTCATCACAGGAATGCTTTCCAGCCCAACCACTGAACATTTCGGTCCATGGTCATGAAAAGTCACATAGATCACATTTACTGCATCAGAGGCATAAGCCCATTTAAATGACATGCAATTGGCCATGAATTAAAAATATATTTACAGCCAGGCGTGGTGGTGCACGCATTTAATCCCAGCACTGGGGAGGCAGAGGCAGGTGGATTTTGTGAGTTCGAGGCCAGCCTGGTCTACAAAGTGAGTTCCAGGACAGCCAGGGCTATACAGAGAAACCCTGTCTCGAAAAAACAAAAACAAAAACAAACAAACTATATATATACATATATATATATTTACTATTGGACTGGATTGTTTATGTATGTGTTTTATTATGTTAATACCATCTATCTATATATTCATGTCTCATTATCTGTCATCTATCGGTCGGTCTGTCTGTCTGTCATTCACCTATCTATCTGTAATGGACATCCAAAAGAGAAGAATCTCCGTGCTGTTATAGTAACTCTATGATGTGAATCATATTTTTCCATTTGACAGGTGAGGACTCAAGTTAGGTCAGGTCAGGTTTGAAAACATGTATTACATGGTGCCCTACAGAATGGCACATTTAGATAAGCAATGGTATAAGGCTTTCACTTGGTCTGATGGCTATTGTTGGTTCTCTACTTGACTACATCTAGAATTCACTAATATTCAGACTGCTGGATATTTCTGTGAGATATTTTTCTTAACTAAATCATTTGAGGTGGGAAGATCCACCTTTAATCTGTGCTACACCTTCTGGTGGAGGCCTATGGATTTGCAAGAAGGAAGCTATTTCTCTTTGCTTGCTTGCCCTTACTTTCACTGGCAAGTTTATTCTTCACTGGCATTGGAGCCTACTTTTTTGGCATTCTAGTGTATACTGAAGACTAGCTGAGACATGCAGTCTCATGGACGGAAGAACTACTGAATCCTTGAACTTTCTATGATAGACAGTCATTGTTGGACTAGCTCCATCACAGCCTGTAAGCCAGTATAAAAAAAAAATCCCTTTATACATATTCAGTCTACCAGCTTTGTTCTTCTAGAGAATGCTGACTAACACACTTGGCATTTTAAAATGTTCTTCTGTCTCCCTATTCAAATATTCTAATCTTGTTTACGTGTGTGTGTGTGTGTGTCCTCTCTACCCATATTTACCAGTTATTTAATTCCACATGTTAATGTTCATTTGGAAGTTTAAAGTTCACCATTTTCCCTGTGTGATTAAGAGACAGCATAGGAATATACCATCAACAAAGCTATGTTGGAGGATGGGGTCTAAATTTGCATCTACACAGGCTAACAAGACTGGACTTCCAACATCAATTTTCGGTGGATCACAAACCACACTTCCCAAGCACGGCCTCCTTCCCATGTGGCTCTATTCCAAAAGTCATAGACATAAAGGAGCAAATGGGATTCTTTCTTCCCATCCAAATAAGCAAGAAAGCTAAACCAAGAAATCAGTGCCCTTCATCCACAATCTCTTCTTTTAGAGAGGTGAATGAGAAGAGAGAGAAAATAATCAAGAAGGTTTCTCATTCCAACATTTTGAATCCACAGTTTGTTCAGTAAAACTCACTTTGAAAGATCAATGTGTCTCATCCCTAGCTCCCTAAAGAAAGCCCTGTTGAGCTGGCTGAGTATCCACAGCTGACCCATACCCTCTCATACTTGGGCTCAGCATCAGGTCCTTGGTTTAAGGCTTTCTTGCACCACACAACCCAATTTGCTGTTTTACGGATTGGAGATTGGTTGGCTCATCGCCTGTCCTGCTTCAGTACAGAATGAAGACAAGACCTCCTTCCTTGACTTCCTGACATTTTTTTTTCTGTCTTCATTCACTGAGTATTCTGATTATTCATTGAATTAAGGACATCATCTCTCTCTGGTCCTTAAATAAATTGATCAGTCAATCCAGGATTTATTGAGAGGCTCATCTGGAGCAAGTAATGGATGCCTGCTCTCAGTCTTCCCATATAATATATCGAGGACAGCAAGTAAGAATGCTTACCCCATTTTACTCACTAAATTATCCAGTGTATGAAAAACTGTAACATTATACATACAACTAAGGTTTAAATATGCATAGAGGAATCAAATTAATATAGGAATTTGATAGCTAGTACCCTCATTGTAAACAAACACACATGCACACACACACAACACACACATACATATCCATTCAACTCTTTAACTGTTGGACATTTCTTATCAGTTGTTTTTATCTTTGAACATAAATTCTTACTCTTTCGCACACTAAACTTTATCCTGCTATAATTAATTTTGTACATGAGATTATTTTCTATAAAGCCCCAATATATTTCTCTGTCTCAAAATGATATGCACTTTTCACTGTCTATAAGAATTATCTTTAAACATTAGCTTTTTGGTTATTTTCACTAAATCATTACCTTATATATTAGTCCAAACAAGTAATATATTTAAAATACAATTTAAAGTAACTAAAAATTTTAAATGTGTTATAAATGTATTTATATTGTGCCAGTTAAACTATGAACTTTTCAATGAATATCACTTCAGAATTTAACCTCATTTCTACTTCTGTTTCTTTCCTTTAAACACTAACTACTAACAGACTATCATCAACATCTGTTAGAATAGACCACCAAATTCTACGTGCAGAAAATCAGGTCAGTGATTTATCATATAAATCATTCTTAATGATTTGTTTATTAACAGCTGAGATTTGGTTGCCTTTCAATCCTATTGAAAATACATCATAAACTTCCTGTCTTGCAAAACGATTGATTTCCAAGTCATTAATCATCCACTAGCTTGGGATCAATAGTGGAGTTTCAAACATGTATGCTTGTTTAGCACCCTGTAGCTTTCTCCACACTAGAACAATGCTTCTAGGTAAGAACTCGGCAGGTCACAGTGTGCTTTTCTTTTGTGAGGTAGGAGAAACAGGCATCCCACCAGTATCTCAGAGACCTGAGATTCATTCCAATAAAACTGGTTGCTAAATCACCTCACTCCAGAAACAACTTGCCTCTTTATTCTGGTCCATAGCCTAAGTATTCCCATGATGCCATCCTGACCTCACCACACAACAGACCTTGAGGATCATTCTCCACTGTATCTCCTGAACCACTTAAGCAGAGTCCAGACTACAGCCACACTTTGCACTTTAGGAACCCTTCATCTGTGCCAACTGGACACAGCTACACTGAGTGTTTCAGTCTCTCCATGTCTCCATGTCAATCTCAGATTTTTAGGCAAAACAGAGATCAAACGACGATTACGCCTTTGAGCTAATTTTGTTTACAGATAAGTACAATAGTCAATAAACAACATTTATCTAAGGCAGCAGAGCTAGTTAGTAGAACTGAGCGTCAAACTCAAGTCTGCAGGTTTTAGAGGTGGGCAGAATCACCAAGCCGGTGCTTTCTAGAATCCTACAGTGTCAGAATATGAAGGAACCTTATGCCAAGTTTGTTTGGGTCTGAAATGCATGGAGGAACACCCCACTGACCGGTGCTCCAGCAGGGCTCCAGCAGGGCTCCAGCAGTGAGAATCTAATTGCTGCAGGATTGTTGCTCCTGCTATCATGTTGTTCAAATTCCTTTTGTAAAAATTTTGAGCGGATCTGTATACTTGCTGTTTTTCTACTTTGACCAGATTCCAGTCTGTTCATCTTAGTCATCTATTTCTCATCTGTCCTCTAAATGATTCAAAATAAATCTAATTATTTTATGAGACAACCTTCAATTATTGGAAAACTTTGCTCGCAATTGCACCTGCTGTTTTTCAGCCTTCTTGTCTATGTAGAAACCTAGTGAGCTACAGCAGTCTGTGGGCCACAGCTTGGGAAAATCCTTATCTAACAAAGGATTTCTAGTATTACTTATAAAGACACTAACCTCCAACGCTTGCATCCCTCATCCAATATAAAATACCCTTCTCCCTTCAAGTCCTTTTACTCTCTACACACCTTACTCCTAATTTTTGTGCTTATTTAGACAAATTAACATCTTTAAGACATGGAAGAAATTGATAATGTCATTCAAAGTGCATGAACATGGAGACCATTGTCTTGTATCAAGGACTGTGTTTGTTTGTTTGTTTGTTTTGTTTTGTTTTGTTTTGTTTTGTTAAGATTTCTTTATTATTATATCTAAGTTCATTGTAGCTGTCTTCAGACACACCAGAAGAGGGCATCAGATCTCATTATGGATGGCTGTGAGCCACCATGTGGTTTCTGGGATTTGAACTCAGGACCTTCAGATGGGCAGACAGTGCTCTTAACTGCTGAGCCATCTCTCCAGCCCATCAAGGACTAGTTTTACTCATTACTGCACATTCCATGGTTAGTGCACAGTTGCTTTGAGGTTCTTCAAATGTCATTTCCACAGAGCTTAAGGCATTCTTCTAGTCCTTACTTTGGCATCGGGTTCCACACAGCATCATTCTCACTTGCTCAGTTAGGAATATATTAGCCAATGACAGACTGCTAGAGAGAGCATCAGTCAGATGAAAGGACAAACAGTGAGCAAGTCGCAGATGGGCTTCCTAAAGCTTAGAGTCTAAAATGGAAAGTCCAATCAGTGCCAGGATTAAACAACTGCCAGTTCTCCCCTGCTCAAGCTTCTCCCCTAAATTCTATTTCTTATTTATTTATTTATTCATTCATTCATTCATTCATTCATTCATTCACTTTACATCCTGGTTGCTGTCCTCCCCTCCTGGTTCCTCACACAGTCCTTCCCTTCTCCTCTGAGAGGGTGGCGATCCCCTTGACATCCCCAGATCTGGCACATCAAGTCTCTGCAGGGCTAGGCACATCCTCTCCCACTGAAGCTTGTCAAGGCAGTCCAGTTGGGGGACTGTCTTGCACAGACAGGCAATAGCTTTAGGGTTAGCCCTTCCTCCAGTGGTTGGGGGATCCACATGAAGACTGAGCTGCACATCTGCTATAGATATGCAGGGAGCCTAGGCCCGGCCTGTGGATGCTCTGTAGTTGGTTGTGGTGTATTTACACAATGGAATTTACACTATTCAGCTCTTAAAAGCAAGGACATTGTGAATTTTGCATGGAAACAGATAGAACTAAAAATTATCATCCCTAGAGAAGTAACCTAGACACAAGAAGACCTGCATGGTATATGTTCAGTTATGAGTGGACATTAGTATGAGTATGACATACCCATGAGTATGACATACCCATGCTACACTCCACAGGCCCAAAGAATCTAAAGAAGAAGAAATTTGTACATGAGGATGTTTGAAACTCACCAGCTGGGCAAAATTGAGATAAGTGGAGGTCAGGGTTCTCAGGTTTGGGGTCTGAGGAGAAAGATGAGGGGGGGAGAGAGTGTGAGAAGGGGAGAAGATGCCATAATTTAGGTGAATCATAAAAACATGGCCAAAAGGGCTGGCCAATTGGAGTTAAGAGCTGCCCAGGTGGGGCATGGCAAGTTTTAATTCAGGGCTATTGATGGGAAAGCAATTTCTAATAGCTTATAAGGTAGATATCTATCCAGATCTAGTGCTGATTAAGGCTTATTATAAAATTTTTTTTAAAAATGTGTGTATTTTATCCAGCCACTGAACAATCAAATGTGGGGTAACAAGAGATCCTGACTGAGATGAAATATTTTCTACAGCATACAGGCTTATACGGAAATGCCATAGTGCGACCTCCTTTTACTACTACTACACACTAGAATAGGAAGTGATGCTAAGTCACGAGCTTAGGAGGAAAATAAGAACCCCTCTATCCAGTGACGTGTTAGAGAAATAAACTTATATGTGAAAAGGCCAGATATGGCATTTCACTCTGTGGCAAAAACTAACTGACTTCATCTGAACTCATAAGTGAGATGAAGATGCTTACTCCACACACATGCCTATTCCACATACATATCAACTCCACATACATGTCCACTCCACATACATGTCCACTCTACACACCTGTCCACTCTACACACATGTCCACTTCACACACATATGTCCACTCCACACACATGTCCACTCCACACACATGTCCACTCCACATACCCGTCTACTCCACACACCTGTCCACTCCACACAATTGTCCACTTCACACACCTGTCCACTCCACGTACCTGACTACTCCACACATATCCACTCCACATACACACATGTCCACTCTACAAATCTGTCCATTCCACACATCTCTCCACACACATGTTCACTCCACACACAAGTCCACTCCATACACAAGTCCACTACACATACACACATGTTCACTCCACACATCTGTCCATTCCACACATCTCTCCACACACATGTCCACTCTACATACATGTCCACTCCACACATATCTACTCTGCATGCCTGTCCACTCCACACACATGTCCAATTCCATACATGTGAGCAATCCACACATGTGTCCACTGTGCATCCCACACACATGTCCACTCCAGCCCATCCATATGCACTGGATGGCAAGGTAATTAGGCAAGAAAAATTAATTGCACAGATTGGGATGAAAGAAGTTGAGCTACCTGTATCTGTAGGTGATATGAACTTATGTGCTGGAAATGAAAAAAAAAAGCATAAAAGGAATAAGCAACCAATACCTCAACTCAGTAACTTCACAGCACACAAGTCATTGCATACATTAGCAATGAAAATCACAACATTACATTAAGCAACCAATTCAATTTGCAGAATAATAAAAGTAAGTAAATATTTAATAATAAATTTAACAACATAAATGTTACACTTTTACAATAACAAGTAAGCAATTGTTGAAATAAATTGGTGAAAATCTATGTAAGTAAGAAGATATCCTATGCTCATGGATAATATCAATACTGCAAAACTTTCAAGATGACCATACTCCACAAATTGATTTGCAAATTCAACATAATCCCTATAAAATTCTAGAAGACTTCTCTAAAGAAATTGACAGGCTGAACCTAAATTTTGCATTAAGATGTAGTGATTCATAATGACAAAACAATATTTAAAGAGAACAAAGTTGGAAGATTTACATGACACACTTTTAGAAGTCTTTATAAGTCATTACCATCCTTCTTATTTATGACTAGACATGTAGATTGTGCCTATAGATGTGTTCATATAATTGTGTCCCATTGTTTTTAGAAACCTATACTGAAATAATTACGTACAAAAGAACATAATCCTTTACCTCATATAATACTAAACAAAAACTATATCAAAATACTTCAGAAAATGGAGTGGAAATTTACCTAATATATTATAATTAGGAAAATAGAAATCTAAACAAAATGAACTTTCATTTTCAATGTACTAGAAGAGCTGTATCTGAAAGGTAAGTCTTATATATATTACACACACATACTTGTCTGTATCTGTGAGATCATAGAGGAATGGAATTCTCTGGGTGGGAATTTAAAATAATATAGCCATTTTTGAAAGCTTTTGTTAATAGTAAAATCTTTGTTGGCTTAACAATTTTATTCTAAAGAAATAAAAATCACAGTTTACTACCAGAAGATCCAGCAATACCTTTCCTGGGCATATACCCAGAAGAAGTTCCAACTGGTAATAAAACACATGCTCTACTATGTTCATAGCAGCCTTATTTATAATAGCCAGAAATTGGAAAGAACCCAGATGCCCCTCAACAGAAGAATGGATACAGGAAATGTGGTACATTTATGCAATGGAGTACTACTCAGCTATTAAAAAGAATGGATTTATGAAATTCTTGGACAAATGGATGTATCTGGAGGATATCATCCTTAGTGAGGTAACCCAGTCACAAAAGAAGTCATTAGATATGCACTCACTGATCAGTGGATATTAGCCCAGAAACATAGAACACCCAAGATACAATTTGCAAAACACAAGAAAATCAAGAAGAAGGAAGACCAAAGTGAGGATACTTCATTCCTCCTTAGAATATGGAACAAAATACCCATGAAAGGAGTAACAGAGACAAAGTTTGGAGCTAAGATGAAAGGATGGATTATCCAGAGACTACCCCACCCTGGGATCCATCCCATAATTAGCCACCAAACCCAGACACTATTGCATATGCCAGAAAGATTTTGCTGAAGGGACCCTGTTATAGCTGTCTCATATGAGGCTATCCAGTGCCTAGCAAATACAGAAGTGGATGCTCACAGTCATCTATAAGATGGAACACAGGGCCCCCAATGGAGAAGCTAGAGAAAGTACCCAAGGAGCTGAAGGGGTCTGCAACCCTATAGGTGGAACAGCAATATGAACTAACCAGTACCCCCAGAGCTCATATCTCTAGCTGTATATGTAGCAGAAGATGGCCTAGTCAGCCTTCACTGGGAAGAGAGGTCCCTTGGTCTTACAAACTTTATATGCCCCAGTAGAGGGAAATGCAGGGCCAAGAAGTGGGAGTGGGTAGGTAGGGGAGCAGGGCAGAGGGAGGGTATAGGGAACTTTCAAGATAGCATTTGAAATGTATATAAAGAAAATATCTAATAAAATAAATAAATAAACAGAAATAATAGTTTACACTAAAATATCTACATTTATGTGTTTATAATAAAATTATTCACATTAATCCAAACCATAAAATATTGGGCAAATTTGAAAATTTCATGTTAAGTAAACAAGACCAGTCCTAAAAGAGCACATATATGAACCTGTTTATGTAAAAGTTTCAGAACAGAGAAGTCTAGTATTCTCCCAGGGCTGCAGAGGGGAAGGTACTCCAGATATGAGGAAAAAGAATTACTCATATGTATGTGGTCTCTCTAGAACTATAAAAAGTCCTAATCACAGTACGATGGTGATCAATCAAGCAGTTGCAAATGCCCGAAAACACTGAACTATACTAGTTCAGCAGGCCGATTTCTTTTTTTATTAGATATTTTCTTCATTTACATTTCAAATGCTATCCCCAAAGTCCCCTATACCCTCCCCCTGCCCTGCTCCCCAGCCCACCCACTCCTGCTTCCTGGCCCTGTCATTCCCCTGTACTGGGGCATATAATCTTTGTGAGACCAAGGGCCTCTCCTCCTATTGATGACCGACTAGGCCATCCTCTGGTACATATGCAACTAGAGACATAGCTCTGGGGGGGTTACTTGTTAGTTCATATTGTTGTTCCTCCTATAGGGTTGCAGACCCCTTTAGCTCCTTGGGTACTTTCTCTAGCTCCTCCATTGGTGGCCCTGTGTTCCATCCAATAGCTGACTGTGAGCATCCACTTCTGTATTTGCCAGGCACTGGCATAGCCTCAGAAGAGACAGCTATATCAGGGTCCTGTCAGCAAAATCTTTCTGGCATGTGCAATAGTGTCTGGGTTAGGTGATTGTATATGGGATGGATCCCCAGGTGGGGCAATCTCTGGATGGTCCTTCCTTCTGTCTCAGTTCCTAACTTTGTCTCTGTAACTCCTTCCATGGGTATTTTGTTCCCCATTCTAAGAAGGAATGAAATATCCACACTTTGGTCTTCCTTCTTCTTGAGTTTCATGCGTTTTGCAAATTGTATCTTGGATATTCTAAGTTTCTGGGCTAATATCTGCTTATCAGTGAGTGCATAGCATGTGTGTTCTTTTGTGATTGGATTACCTCACTCAGGATGATATCCTCCAGATCCATCCATTTGAGCAGGCAGATTTCTAAGGGTTGTAACTAGTATCCCAATAAAACTGTCAACAATAAAGTTAAATTAAGGAGAATAAAATAAATCAAAATTCAAAAAGATACAAACAATATTGTGACAGTTAGTAGCTACTGAATGGCTAAGAATACAGAGTTAACGAGTTTTCAATAACCCTTTGTTTTGGAGAAGGAATTTTCCAGAAAGAGAGCAAGATTCTCTTACCTGTTGCCTTACATGGAACCTTGTAAAGGATAATCCAGTTTGTTAAAGTTACCAGTCAAATATCTTCTGTAAGACACAACACTAGGGATCTGTAGGTAGTGTCCTTGTAGCTATTTGAGGGCATAGCAAGTGACTTCTAATCTTTGAGCATTTCTAGTTGCATCACGACATGGACTAGATAATGTACATGGATATGGCAAAGCCAAGATCATCTTTGAGGACTTGGGCCTCTCACATACAACAGTCACCAAGTGTGCTAAATTGATTTTGTGAGATCCTTGATTTGGAGAAGATATGACACATGTTATTTAGAAGCAGAATACTAAATGATTTTGATGCTTTAAAGTTATATTTTCTAATTTTCAAAAGTTAGAGAAAATTTTGTAAATTGTTGGGACAACCTATTTATAATAATTTTCGATTTGTACAAGCAAATTTAAATAGACACCGAGTCTGCCTGGAAGGGTATGCTGAAGATAGAGAGTGTCTCCACACCACAGGAGGGCAAGGTTATGGCTGGGAAGGGCATCGGGACGGTATTCGGACTTGAGGTTCCAGAAAGCCAAATGCACAATCTAGACAATGCATTCATATCTTAAACAAAGCAGCACCCATGGTCCCCTAGCTTTCTGGGAAACAGCATGGGGTATTACAAGGCAGACATATGGGATAATGAGGCGTTTTTGGAGTCCCAAATTTGTCATGGGCTGTAGTCCTTCAAGAGCCTCCTTCATAGCTGGTTTGGGGACAGTTTTGGAAAGATACTGCTGAATTAAGTCACATCTGAGGAGCTCAGCCTCTGCACTCAGGGCTGGCTATTACCCAGAGGCCTAAGGGGTAGGTGTGAGTACTCTGAGAGGGTGGTAGTAGCTAGTCAATATGTCCAATGCTTAATTGTATGTCGAGTATCAATCTACTCCTGAGTGCTCTAGAATGAGTTCATTGGCTTATATTTTATATTTAATAGTAGCATCTCATTTAAAAATTAGGTCTGACTTCAGTTGATTCACTGGAGCGGTGTCACTGAGCAATAAGGCTGGTTGACTGGAAGACAGGGCAGAGGAACAAAGTGGTTGAGACAAAGGTAGTTTTCTGGGAATTTGAGATTCTAAACTTTGGGATATTTTCTTGTCATTATGATTTTTTTGAATGATAAAAGGTGGGGGCTATATAGTAAAGTGTAGCTTAGAATCCACAATAAGTGGAATTTCTGTGTTTACAGTTGCATAGAAATTGCCTCCTGTGTTATGGGCAAGTGTACACAGACTACCTCATCAAAGGACATCATTCTGCCAGTTTCAAGACTTTGGTTTTCTAAATGACATATGTAGGCACGCAGACTTATACATGGGTACACATGTCTGTTCATGAATGTGTGTAGACTATGGGTACATATGTGTGTGAGTGTGTGCAGAATTTATGGGTGCATGTGTCTGTGTGTGAATGTGTGCAGATTTATGTGTGGGCACACATGTCTGTGAGTGTGTGCAGACTTATGTATGGGTACACATGTCTGTTCATGAATGTATGTAGACTATGGGTACATGTGTGCGTGAGTGTGTGAAGACTTCATGGGTACATATGTCCATGCATGAATGTGTGCAAAATTGAGTATGGGTACATGTGTATGTGCATGAGTGTGTGCCGACTTTATTGGTACATATGTCTGTGTGTGAGTGTGTGCAGATTTATGTATGGGTACACATGTCTGTGCATGAGTGTGTGGGGCCTAAAGGGTGCCATCTGTGTCTTCCTCTGACACTCGCTACCTTAGGCTTTCATTTTGCAAAATTATTTTTTAAGTTTGCAATTATATAAGTCCTTTATTCCCTTTTCTTTCTCCAAACACTTCCACATACCCCTCCTTGAGCGCTTTCGCAAAGTTCATGGCCTCTTTATTTCATTAATTGTTGTTTTGTGTATATATATATATATATATATATATATATGTATATATATATATATGTGTGTGTGTGTGATAGATGTAGATTTTCTAAATTCATAAATATAACCTTCTCAGTATAAATATAAAATGTTACTTGCCTGTGTATTTTAAGGGCTGACCATTTGTTAACGGATAACCAATTGTTGTGCTTTTCCCCAGGGAAACGTTTTCTTCTGCTATTTACATTTCTTAGTTGCCTATAGATCTTTGTGTAGGGTGGAGCCTTGTGAGGTTTTCCTGGTCCACATTAGCATGTCTGTTTCCACCTCATTTTTTTTAATTAGGTATTTTCCTCATTTACGTTTCCAATGCTATCCCAAAAGTTCCCCATACCCTCCCCGCCACCCCCTACCCACCCACTCCCACTTTTTGGCCCTGGCCTTCCCCTGTACTGGGGCATATAAAGTCTGCATGACCAATGGGCCTCTTTCCAGTGATGACCGACTAGGCCATCTTTTGATACATATGCAGCTAGAGTCAAGAGCTCCGGGGTACTGGTTAGTTCATAATGTTGTTCCACCTATAGGGTTGCAGATCCCTTTAGCTCCTTGGGTACTTTCTCCAGCTCCTCCATTGGGGGCCCTGTGATCCATCCAATAGCTGACTGTGAGCATCCACTTATGTGTTTGCTAGGCCCCGGTGTAGTCTAACTAGAGACAGCTATATCAGGGTCCTATCAGCACAATCTTGCTAGTGTGTGCAATGGAGGACATTTCCATGAAACTGGAGTTCAGTATTCCCGAACATGGACTCAGCAGGAAGGGCCTGGGTCAGCTTGTCCCCTCCCCTCTCAGTGCTGGGTTCCAGAGGATCACCCCACATCTGCCTCTGTTCTGTTATCTGGGTGCTGAGAATCTGAACATGCAGGGTTGTGTGGCAGTTGCTTTACCCTCGGAGCTCTCTCTCCAACACCCCAGGTCTGAGGAATTCATCCTTCAAGTTAAGGAAGGCCAATTGCTCCCATGGGATTTACTTTCCTTCTGCTTCGTGCGGACCGACGACGTCCTGGTCTACAGCAGACTGAGGTGCTCCTGTTGCTCATTTGATGTAAGTGCTTGTTCTGAACAGCAATTACCTTTGTCCGTCATTTTGTTTTCCCTGAGTCACTGTGTTGTGAAAATGTTCAGCAAGTCCTATTATTCATGGGAGATAGGCTTGCTATCTTGCCTTCTGCTTTCTAATTAAATATGCCACTTCTAATTTCAGAGCTTGCACGGAGAATGTGGACAGAGACACTGTGATGCCTTTGCTTTTAGGAAGACTTGTAGCAGGCCCTTAAGATGTCCCTTACAGAGTTTCTGAAATTGGTAATTGATTGTTTTTTCCTCCTTCAGTGTTAAGAAGACTGGAGTACAGACCAGTCAAGTTTTTCAGGAAAGAACTCGGGGAATAGCTGTCTATCCCTCTACAATGAACTGTTCAATTTCTCATCAAGCTTTAGCATCTTTGGGTGAACCATAGTAATATGCCAGAGGATAGAGTTCTGAGAGTGTAGGGTTATAAGAAAATTGGACATTTCCAAACTCTTCATTAAACTGATTTTAGTTTGGTTTGGAGATCTCCCTGCCTGCACATCACAAGTATGATTTCAATCAATGTTAAAGGTTGGAAGAGTAAGACGGGCAGGCTCTTCATCACTATTGATGCTTGAAAAGATTATGAGTCTATATTACCGGCATAACGGCATGAAATAAAGGGAGGGGAGCTGGTGAAGATTCTGTAACCATTAAAGGAGCAGGAAAAAGAGGACGAGGAGGGTCCTGGCATCAGAAGGACAGTTGGAAAACTAGCTTGGCCCCAGCCAGGCCAGAAGGAAGTCTACAAACAGATTTCTTGACTATGTATCTTTCACTTTTTCCTTTCCTGGGCTTGGGCTGGAGCTCTGCCACTGAGATATTCTCTCGGCTCTCCTCATTCTTCATTCTTTTTCAGTCTGAGAGAGGGTCTGACTATGTTGCCCAGGTTGTCCTTGAACTTACAATCCTCCTGCTTCAATTTCCCTACTAGGGATCCCAGGCACTGCTGAACCCATAACACTATGCTTTTTACTGGTTTTGCTAAGGAATTCTTAAGGGAAACAATTTCAGGATTCCATGCCTTCCTTCTGCCTATTTATACCCTCAGAACAAAATACTCACTCATGAATGTGGAAACTTTGAGCCATTCAGTTGCAGGTATCATGAATTGAAGTGCTTTTTGCTTTTTGTTTGTTTGTTTGTTTGTTTGTTTGTTTCATTTTGTTTTTCTACCTACCCCAAATTCTCCAGAGGGGTCACACTATTGAAAAAAAAAGTATTTGGTAAGATGGTAATGGGATCAGAAGTCAGTTGACACAGGCTTATTTAATGTGAATAAATTACACTCTGAGATTTTAATCCCACATTATCTATAAGAGCCTTTAGCAGTGAGACAAATCAGGGCAAGCCAACTAAACTGAAGCTGGAGAAATAAAAAAGGAATGGAAGTTAGGTGGCACTTCAATTCAAAGGGACTAATTACTCATATGGAGTACTGTCTGACCAGCTGAGGACTCCAAAAAGAGATGTCAAATTGATAATCTCTTCTCATCAAAATGGTCCAGGCTGAGATAACGAAAGGTCAGTAGTCATTATCCAACAGACGGCATGAAGAACCTTGGAGGAAATTCAGCCAGACACAGATGGATATGTCTTGGTTCAAATTGGCCAAGGATGTTTCCAAAGCAGAATTTTTACCTTCTAGAGGATGGTACACAAATTTGTAAGAGGAATCAATCATCAAAGCTGCCTGCTTCTGGTAAAATAGTACTTCTCAGAGAGAGAAAGAAAGGATATTTATATTTCATGTCACGGGCCAAGCATCAGGATTTTGTGGTAAGAGCATACTAAAATGTCAGGGGAAGAAACTGTCTGTGACATGGCTCCAGTGACATCTTCAGTCAGGGACATGGCTCCAGTGACATCCTCAGTCAGGGACGTGACTGCAGAGACATCTTCAGTTAAGAATATGGGTTTAGTGACATCCTTACTCAGTCAGGCATATGGCTGCAGTGACATTCTAAGCCAGGGGCATGGCTCCAGTGACATCCTTAGTCTTATAGGTCTTTTACAAATCAAACCCACTTTAAGCATGAACATTTTAAAATTATCTCCTATATGGATGCATACTTTTATTGCTGGACAGTCTATTTTACCTAATAGTTTGCATCTTATTTGCACCTGTTAGAGTTGAATTGTTCTGTGACAACATAATCCTTTTTTTTCTTTTAACAATTCGAAAACTAGAATTTTTTTATTAGGTATTTATTTCACTTACATTTCCAATGCTATCCTAAAAGTCCCCCACACCCTCCCACACCCACTCCCCCACCCACTCCCACCTCTTGGCCCTGGCGTTCCCCTGTAATGAGGCATATAAAGTCTGCACGACCAATGGGCCTCTCTTTCCACTGATGGCCGACCAGGCCATCTTCTGATACATATGTAGCTAGAGACATGAGTTCTGGGGGAGGGGGTACTGGTTAGCTCATATTGTTGTTCCACCTATAGGGTTTCAGATCCCCCCAGCTCCCTGGGTACTTCCTCCAGCTCCTCCATTGGGGGCCCTGTGATCCATCCAATAGCTGACTGTGAGCATCCACTTATGTGTTTGCTACGCCCCAGCATAGTGTCACAAGAGACAGCTATATCAGGGTCCTTTCAGCAAAATCTTGCTAGTGTATGCAATGGTGTCAGCGATTGGAGGCTGATTATGAGATGGATCCCTGGGTATGGCAGTCTCTAGATGGTTCATCCTTTTGTCTCAGCTCCAAACTCTTTCTCTGTAGCTCGTTCCATGGGTACCTTGCTCCCAATTCCAAGAAGGGGCAAAGTATCCACACCTTGGTCTTCGTTCTTCCCGAGCTTCATGTGTTTCTCAAATTGTATCTTCTATCTTGGGTATTCTAAGTTTGATATTAGCCCAGAAACATAATCCTTTTAATATATCCTTTAAAATAACTGCTCTTGGTACTGAAGAGTTGCCTCAGCAGTTAAGAGAATGAACTGCTTTTTGCCTAGAAACCAAATTCAGTTCCCAGCACCCATGTTGGGTGGCTGACAGTGACCTACAACTTTAGACCCAGAAGTATCTGATCCCAGAGTGTACCAATGACAGCACTCACTTGCATAATATATCCACACACAGAGACACATAACCACAGATACAGGATTAAAAATAAAATCTGCCTATCTATCTATCTATCTATCTATCTATCTATCTATCTATCTATCTATCTATCTATCTTTAATTTAAATTATTTTATTTATTTACATTTCAGTCATTGCCCCCCTCAGTCCACCTCCCACAGTTCCTCATCCCATTCCTCCTCCCCCTTGCCTCTTAGAGGGTGCCTTCTCACTACCAGGCTTCCCCGTTCCCTTGAGGGGAGGGGAAGCCTCAGGGCTCTCCAAGGTTAAGTACATCTTTTCCAAATGAGGCTAGAACAGTTAGATCTCTACTACAGACATGCCAGGGGCCTTGGACCAGCCTGTGTATGCTCCTTGTTGGTGACTCCATCTCTGTGGGCTCCCTGGGGTCTGGGTTAGTTGAGACTGCTGGTCTTCTGTCATTCAGCTTCTTCAGTCTTTCCCGTAATTCAACCACAGAGGTCCCTGACTTCAGTCCAATGATTGGGTATAAGTGTGTGTATCTGACCCAGTCAGCTGCTGGTAGAGCCTTTCAGAGGACAGCCATGCCAGGCTTCCATCTGTAAGCATATCATAGCATAGTAGTGTCAGGTCTTGTCCCACACAAGCCCCTATGACATGGATCTTAACTTGGGCCAGTCATTGACCACTCTTCCTTCAGTCTCTTCTCCATTTTTGTCCCTGCAATTCTTTTAGACAGGAAAGATTCTAGATCAGGAATTTTGACTGTCAGTAACCCAGTCCCTTCACTTGAGGCCCTGTCTGGCTACTGGAGGTGGACTCTTCGAGTTCCTTTTCCCTAATGTAGGGCATTTTGGCTAAGGTCACCACCAATAAGTCCTGAGAATGTCTCACCTCCTGGGTCTCTGGTGCTCTCTAAAGGGTCTCCCCATCTCCCACTCCCTGAGGCTGCTTATTTTCAGTTATTCTCTTAACCCTCTGGGCTTCTCTCCTATCCCCTCCCCTCCATATCTGATCCTGTCCACCTTTTACCCTCCTCCTCCTCTCTTCCACCCAGGTCCCTCCCTCCCTCAGCCTTCCATGATTATTTCCTTCCCCCTTCTAAGTGGGATTGACGCCTCACTTGCACATTTCTGCTTGTTACACCTTTTACAGTCTGTAGGTTGTACCCTAGGTATTTGGTACTTTTTTGGCTAATATCCAGTGAGTATATACCATGCATATCTTTTTGGAGTCTAAGTTACATAACTCAGGATGATATTTTCTAGTTCCATCTATTTGCCTTCAAAATTTATGATGACCTCATTTTTAATATCTGAATAGTATTCCATTGTGTAAATGAACCACATTTTTCTTTATCTATTTTTCAGTTTAGGGACATCTGGGTTGTTTCTAGCTTCTGGCTATTACATATAAGGCTTCTATGAACATGGTAGAGCACTTGTCCTTGTGGTATAGCTTAGAGTGGTATAGCTGGGTATTCTGGTAGATCTATATCCAGTTTTCTGAGGAACTGCCAGATTGATTTCCAGAGTGGTTGTGCCAGTTGGCACTCCCCCGGGCAGGATTGCCAAAACAATTCTCAACAATAACAGCACTTCCAGAGGAATCACCATCTCTGACCTCAAGCTGTACTACAAAGCAATAGTGATAAAAACCACAAGGTATTTATACAGAGAGAGACAGGGCAATCAATCCAATAGAATCAAAGACCCAGAAGTGTTTAAGGACACTTGATTTTGACAAAGAAGCCAAAAACATACAGTGAAGAAGGAAAGCATCCTCAATACATGGTGCTGGTCCAGCTGGCAGTCTGTTTGTAGGAGAATGAAAATAGATCCGTATTTATCACCTTGTACGAAGCTCAAGTCTAAGTGGATCAAGGACCTCAACATAAAACCAGATACATTGGATCTGATAGACGAGAAAGTGTGAAAGAGCCTCGAACTCATTGGCACGGAGTGGGGGTGATTTCCTAAACAGAACTCCAATGGTTCAGACTCAGGCTCAAAGAACAATAATTAATAAATGGGACCTCATGAAACTGCAGAGCTTCTGTAAGGCAAAAAACACCGTCAATAGGACAAATTGGCAGCCTACAGATTGGGAATAAAATAAATCTTAAAAAAACTAATTTCTAAAAACTTTTAGAGGGGGCTGGTGAGATGGCTCATTGGGTAAGAGCACCGGACTGCTCTTCCGAAGGTCCAGAGTTCAAATCCCAGCAACCACATGGTGGCTCACAACCACCCGAAATGAGATCTGACGCCCTCTTCTGGTGTGTCTGAAGACAGCTATAGTGTACTACATATAATAAATAAATAAATCTTTAAAAAAAAAAAAAGCCGGGTGTGGTGGCGCACGCCTTTAATCCCAGCACTCGGGAGGCAGAGGCAGGTGGATTTCTGAGTTCCAGGCCAGCCTGGTCTACAGAGTGAGTTCCAGGACAGCCAGGGCTATACAGAGAAACCCTGTCTCGAAAAACCAAAAAAAAAAAAAACAAAAAACAAAAAACAAAAAACAAAAAACCAAAACAAACAAACAAACAAAAAAAACCTTTTAGAGAATTTCTTAGGAGTGACATATAATAAAAATGGGAAACAAAGTACATCATTATAGATATATGGCTAAGGTCACCCCAAATAAGTCCTGAGAGTGTCACACACACACACATAGAGATCTAAATATAGTGTTAACAAAGTACTAAAATAATACCATTGACTAGGTATAACTAAACTAATTGTATGGTCAATGGTATTCATACATAGATATCATTATATGCTATAATCATGGTTATATTTAGTAAGGTATCAATTCTTATTGCATGTAGATATTTTTGAAAATTAGAGAATAAAATAATATTTGTCATCAGATCCAGAGTGTCTATTTTAGCAGACTCAGTGTACTAATATGGTTGGAAAAAGAACAAGAATTGTTTTTAAAGTTTGCACAGCAAGTCTGCTATTTTTTTATTAGATTTGTTATTAATTAAATTCATTTTCTGATGATTTTATAGGGCATGACCTTTTAAATGTTGCTTTTTGATCCTACCATTCAAACATAGATGACATGATCTTATAACCAGGGTTGCAGGTGACCATCTATCTGTATTAGAAAAAAAAAGCATAAACTCCTATTTGTCTATTTTCATTTTGTGGTTTCTTAAATGACTAACACTGAAACACTGACCTGAGCATGTAGATTTCAGAGTCTTTAGTCCCTAAAGAATTACAAAGTCTTTTTTAACCACAGGAAAGAAAAAAAGCCCAACTAGCCTGCCACCGGATTCAAGACCTTTCAAACAGAGCATTACTGCATAATTGACTGGCAGGCATCTCTAGAGCCCAAGTACATTCCTTGGTCCACCTTCACGTTAGCTGTTGCTATGGTGAACAGTTCCCAGGAGTTAGTTCTTCACTTCAAGACAACTGTGTTTTGCTGGGCGTGGTGGCGCACGCCTTTAATCCCAGCACTCAGGAGGCAGAGGCAGGTGGATTTCTGAGTTCGAGGCCAGCCTGGTCTACAAAGTGAGTTCCAGGACAGCCAGGGCTATACAGAGAAACCCTGTCTCAAAAAACAAACAAACAAACAAACAAAGACAACTGTGTTTTGCCTCAAGCACAAAATTCTTTCTTTCTCTCTCTCTCTCTCTCTCTCTCTCTCTCTCTCTCTCTCTCTCTCTCTCTCTCTCTCTTTCTCTCTGTGGTGTGTGTGTGTGTGTGTGTGTGTGTGTGTGTGTGTGTGTGTGTCTGTCTGTCTCTCTCTCTCTCTGTCTCCCCTCTTCCTTCCTCCTCTCTCCTTCATAAACAGATGTTCTCACTTGGTTCTGGGTTCATTTACACAGGGGAAATGGGAGATTATAAAGCAAATATTTATGTACTCCACTTGGTTCTTTGTGCAGTCGAAGCTGCTGCCTTGCACCTCTATTTGCATCCAGCAAGTAGTTTTAAAGTTCTATCAATTTTGTTCTGACAAGAATAGTACATGTGTATTGTCAAAGTTCAGAATCTATAGAGAGGGCATAAAGAAGAAGGCAGAAGCAATTAGCCTCCTCAACCTCGTGGCACATTTAATTACTATATTCACTTCATATGTTTCTAGGTACTTGAAGCATCTACTGACTTTGAGATGCTGCATGTTTACATACCGAGGCAATAAAATTGAATTATTATTATGTTAAAATTGATGAATCAAATGGTACTTTGCCATTCATAGTTTTCTAGAATATTTTAAATATTTGTCTTTATTTCCAGACTATATTTATAATCATTTTGTTAATTCAGAACAATCGTATATAGATTCCGATAGAAATGCATTAAATTAACTGTTTCCCTTGGTACAGTTTACATACTAACATTTAATCTGCTTATTATGGAGCCCAAGGTAAAATTTCACGTGTCAGGCATCCTTCCATGCCCCTTGAAAAGCTTATAGTCTCTCGCACAGGTTCATAAGATTCTTCATCTTCTCAGATATTTCATGTTTTTATTTGGAATTTCTTCCATCGTGTTTTTTAATTGGTTAGAGAAGTGATAGTTGTGTGTGTGTGTGTGTGTGTGTGTGTGTGTGTGTTTGCTTCCTGCTAGTGGTTTACTCTGGCTCACTTGGTGTCTTGAATCTTCCGGTTACATAAGACAGGTGGAAGGAATGAGGTTCCTAGCTGGCCTTCTCATCCATAACCCTCACTTCGTGATCTGTGCACCCCATTATCTCACTGGTTCCCGAAGTTGTGGTGACCAAATTGGGCTGGTCAGAGGATGGAAAAGCCAAGTAAATTGGATTTATTATTGGATGCCGCAGTGATAGAAATAGCATGTTTGACTTTTTGTGTTACATTTTATCAGATATTTAGTTATCAGGGGTATGTGTACTTCGAAATCAAATTAGAAAACTTTTAATATTTTCATGGAAGAACTAGAACACCATAGGCATTTTCCACTGCATTAGTGAAGTTCATCTAACACTGGAGACCTTGGTTTATGTTTTATATGACTTGTCTAGGGAATCTTTCTATTTGATCTAGGCAGAGAGACCACAATTCCAAGTGTAGCTTGGTGAACAAATGTCTTTACTGTATCATATATCAAAGCAACAGCCAGGGATCACTAAGAGGAACACAGGCAGTCTACAGGAAGCCACAGTGCCGTGGGCTCACCTCCACCCGGCAACTGCTAAGTGTTCAGATATTGTGCACGTGCATGCATGTGTGTTTGTGTGTGTGTGTGTCTAAGCATGTGCAAGGGCACACACTCATGCATGCTTCAGGAGCCTCCTTGGTCTCCTTAGTCTTTCATTTCCTTCCTTAAGAGACCCAGTCTTTCCCTAATAGACCCAGTCTCCTGCTGCTCTTGTGGAGAGAGCAGCCAGTCAGCTGTTCTCACTCAACACAGCAGTGTTCACGTCCAACCTAGAATGGAAAAGAAAGTGGGATGCCTTGGTTATTGTCAAGGTCAGACTCTATCTACTTCTGGGTCAATTTTGATTATTTATAGCTTCCAAGAAATTACAATTTCCTCAGGTACCTCAATGTACTTTCAAAATACCTTTAGCCATGCTGACTTCTTAAGGACTCTCTCTCCTCTTTTAAATCTTCCTTTTAATAAGGGTAGAGTCTATTTAAATCCACACTCATATTCTTTTTACCCCTTGAGATGTGGATATTGACCCTAAATGTCTAACTATTGTATAGAAACATCTTTCTGTCTTATTAATGTTTCTTTCCAATTCATTCATTTCTCTTTTACTTATTTATTTTAAAATTTTATTTATGTGTGTGCATGTCCATATATTTATGAACAGGATGCCTATCGTGGTGTATGTATGGAGTTCTGAGGATTTATGTACATACGGCTATAAGTATATAAATGTACTGCATATGAGGATGCATGTATGTAGGGCTGTATGTATGTGTATGTACATCTGGGAATGTATGTGTGTTGAGATGTATGTATGTATATGTACATACGAGGATGTATTTATGGAGGGCAGAATATATATATATATATATACACACATACATCTGAGAATGTATGTATTGTGTAGAGATGTACATATGTATAGTACATATGAGGATATACCTCTATGTCAGAGGAGGATCTTGTGTGCCCTGTTTCATCACTCTTCACCTTTTATCCTTGAGTCAGGGCGTCTTACTAAACCTGGATCTTGGCCATTTTGGCCCTAGGCTGACAGGTTAGTAAGCCCTAGTGATCTTCCCCTTACACCTCTGACATTACAAGAGTTTATAGCTTTTAATATATGTATGTGCACAGCCATACAGTAACACTCTCAACCACAGAACCACCTCCCTAGTCCTTGTTTGTTTTGTGTCTACATTTTTAAATAGAAAAAAACCCTAAGAATGAACCCATGTTTCATATTTGTGCGCGTGGCATCCAGCAACTAATGCCTTCAGCCTGTTAAGTAATTGATAAATGTGTGTGTATTGCTTTCTGTTTGGGTTATAGTGAAATGGAAACAGCAGGGCCAAGGCTTTGCTAAGTGATGATGCGATTAGCATTTGATGAAAACATGGCTTACTGCTCTAGCCCTGAGGAATGGCATCTTCTCTGGACAGTAACCATGAGAGTGGGGACTAAGATGGCTTTAGGGCTGACCATCTGTAGAGCACATAGGGACACCAGCCACTGCTTTAGGGCTACTGGAAACTATGTAGGACTTCATCATTGCTGCTGTCCTTTGATGTTCAAGTGCTCATTATCTTCATTTCACAGATAAAGGAACCACAGCTCAAGGCCAGCACCCTGCCCAGGGTCTCTCAGCTGGCAGAAAAGCATGACTGAGGGCCACACCTGTTCCTTCCTGTTCCTTTCTCTTCTGTCCCACATCACTATGTTAATTTCTGCTCCTGTTCTCTCTCTCTCTCTCTCTCTCTCTCTCTCTCTCTCTCTCTCTCTCTCTCTCTCTCTCTCTCTCTCCCTCTCTCTTAGTCTGTCCTAAATTCAATCATCTAAATGTTTGCTGATTTAGTTGCTAAGCATGGTACTAAAAGATGAGAAGCAAAACCATGAATACAACAGCCTCTGCTTCTGGTGATCATCTAGAGGCCCCTGTGGCTTCTTCTTTTACTTACACCAAATTTAAACCCTATGCAGAGCTCGCTAATTGTACCCAGGCCTCCCTGCTGGCCCCTGGCTTGTCTTTCTCAGCTCCTGAGATGTTTAGGTATTTACTTCAGGCTTTGCCCAAACTGACTTGTATATTAGCTGCCAACACAAGATGGGTGAAGTCATTTGTGTTCTTTGTCTAGGCAGAAAGAACCTAGGGGTTTAATAGCCTTTCTCCACCTACCCTCAACTTTGTATCCTGTAGGACAAAAACACAAACTTCAAGCCAAAGTCAATTAGGACCATGTTATTATTTCTTACCAGGAAAATTGATGTTGCTACCCTGCAAAATGTTCCAGCTCCTCTGAAACTCACACAGAAGTCCTTGGTGCCAGAGCACAACCTTAAAAACCCTGGTTTATTTTGGTTTTTATTTGTTTGGTTGGTTGGTTTGATTTTGTTATTGTTGTTTGTTTGTTTGTTTGTTTGTTTATGGCATAGCCAGAGTCTATTTCTGAACTGTTTGGTCATTTGGAACTCAGAAAGAATCTTACAAAATTCCACCCATATAGTCTTTTCTTCTATATCTTGACCAGCTGGAACCCAGTCATAGCCCACACAGATGTCATAATACCACATCTCTCCCATCACACACCTTTTGCAACAACAAAACCTAGGGAATCAAAGTGAAGCCAGAACCCATCAGAACCTGTCACCATGACTAGATAGATCAGTTTTTAACACTATTATTTTATTTTTGAGATTATAATATAATTACATCATTTCTCCCTTTTTCTCCCCTCCCTCCAAATCCACACATATACCCCTCCCTGCTCTGTTTCAAAAATCATGGCTTCCTTTTCCATTTCTGGTTGTTACAGGCATGCGTATTTCTAAATATTACCTGATCTGTATGGTGTTTCTTGTGTGTATAACTTTTCAGGGCTGATCATTTGATATTAGGTGACCAGTTGGTGTACTCCTCCTTGGGGAAGATTAATACCCCACACTTCAGAATTGCTTACTGACCTGTCATTCTCTGTGTAGGATTGCGACCTCATGTGCTTTTCTCTTGCCTACCTTGCTTTGTCTATAGTGCTGTCCTCATTCAGATCATGTCATGATGATGAGACTTTATGGGCGAGGCTTCTGACATTACTAGGAGACTCAGTCTAAGAACAAACCCTCCGATCCTCTGGCTCTTAGAGTCTTTCCATCTCCGCTTCTGTGAGGTTCCCTGAGACTTAGGAGCTTGGGGAATTGTCTTGTAGATGTATCCACAAGAGCCCACTGGGATTGGGCTCTGTACAACTCTGCATTTTGATTGGTTGGGGTGTCCTGTAAAGGTTTTTGTCTGTTGCAAAGGGAAGTCTCCTGGACGAGGGGTTGGTATAAAAAACCAATTTAGGATATAGTTAGGAATTACGGTGGTCTGGTAAAGTGGCTGTTGTAGACTCTCCTCTAAGATCCATGACTTCACTAGCCAAATCTCTGTTTCTAAAACCTTGCAGGGTCATTTTGGCTGTTATCAGGCTCATCGTTACTCCTCTCGTTGCCTTGTCCAATCCCCTAGCTCTTCACTCTTTCTTTCTTAAGAAATCATAGTTATTTGACTTTTCTTGCATTTACCACTTTCCCCCAACAAAGAAAGCAAGGAAAGCACATTCCTTTCTGCTCAATCCTGTATGTGAAGTGCTAAAATAGGTCCAATATAAGACCAGTGCTTGTTGAATGAATGAATGAATCACAGTCAGGCACCACAATGACTCTTATTGTCTTCATTTTATTTGACACATTGGCATGATGTTCTCTGGTCTTCCTGTCATCACAACCATCATCATTACCAGCATCAGCATCATACTTGTTTTCCCACAGACCCTCACAGATCACAGCTGCTATGCAGGTCACTCTTCTCGTCATTATTTCTCTGATGCTCTCAGCTTTTGTTCTTGTGCTCAGGTGAGATAACCATGTAAGGATTCTTCTTCTAAGTCCGTAGGCAGAGGAGGAAATTGATCATCAGAAAGGTCAATTAACTTTATTGGGGTGATAGTCTGAGACAGAAACAGAGGCAATGCATAGCTTTTCTGTCATGTAATGTAAGACCTCTGCTCTGGGCACAAGAATTTTGTAAATGGCTCTTCAGTCACAAGTTCCTCATCCTTTGTTTGTCTATAGTCCTTCAGGTAATACTTGGCAGATGCTATGTACCTAACTCCATTAATTGAAGGAATACCTTGGTCCATTTATGTTCTTACAGCAGGGCATAATAGCCTGGGAATTCTATAGATGGTAGGTATTTATTCCTCACAGTTCTGAATGCTCAGAAGGCCAAGGCCAAGTTGTCAGTGGGCTTGGTGTGCAGTGAGAATTATTGTTTGCTTCTAGCATGACTCATTGTTGGAATGTCCTCTTGCGGTGGGCAGCAGGAAGCCACAGGAACATAGCTAGCTCCTTTCAGATCCTTATAAGACATTAATAATGGTGAATCCCTCATGACCTAATGCCTTCCCAAAGACTCCACAGTCTGTTATCATCACCTTGGGGAGGACATTTCAGGATTGAATTTTTAGAGGAACATTCCAGACCATAGCAAGAGTAAAGAGACACCAAAAACCTTCATAATTGTCCCCTACATCTCTGATCTTTACATCCTACATCTTAGTGATCGAGCTTAGGAGAAATGCTGTCATGTCCTCAAAAGACCTGTAATGTTCCTTACATATTTTTTAATTTTTTAAATTTTATTTTAAATTTATTTTTTACATTCCTTATTCCATTCCCCACCCACTACATCCACCCTCCAACTGCTCCACATCCCACACCTCCTCCTCACCCCACCCCATCTCCACATGGATGCCCCAAGTCCCTACCCTACCTGACCTCTAAACTCCCTGGGGCCTCTAGTCTCTTGAGGATTAGGTACATCATTTCTGAATGAACACAGACCCAGAAATCCTCTACTGTATGTGTTGGGGGTCTCATATCAGTTGGTGTATGCTGGTGTTTGGCAGTCCAGTGTTTGAGGGGTCCAGATTAATTGAGACTGCTGGTGCTCCTACAGGATCACCCTTCTCCTCAGCTTCTTTCAGCCTTTCCTAGTTCAACAACAAGGGTCAGGCCAACAGGCTTCTGTCCATTGGTGGGGTGCAAATAACTGCATCTGACTCTTTCAGCTCTTTTGTGTCTTTCAGAGGGCAGTCATGATAGATCCCTTTTTTTGTGTGAGCACTCCATAGCCTCAGTAATAATGTCAGGCCTTGGGACCTCCCGTTAAGCTGGATCCCACTTTGGGCCTGTCACTGGACCTTCTTTTCCTCAGGCACCTCTCCATTTCCATCCCTGTAATTCTTACAGACAGGAACAATTATGGGTCAGAGATGTGACTGTGGGATGGCAACCCCATACCTCACTTGATGTCTTGCTTATATTTTTGCATACTAATCTGGTTGTCTAAAAATACTCTTACATTCCATTTGGCTCTTGCCTCTGCCATGAAGATCTCATCAGCCCTATTGCCCTTGATGGTGTCTGTTCCTTACAATATTTGTGCTGCACCCCCTTTTAGAAAATGAACAAACATGACAGACTTCAAGTCTGTGAATGTGGTTTGTCATGTTGCCTGACTGGAAATGGCAGCCATTCTTTACTGACCACACTGTCTGCCAGCCTCACGACTGTGGGTCAGCAGAGGTTACTTAATTTAGTTCTTGTATCAGCCCTGCAGCATAGCTGCCCTTAAGCCTCGCATGCTGTAAATGAGAAAGTCAGGGTCATGATTGTTAATATATGAAGCCATAGCCACTCTTCTAAATAACACTGGGAAACAAGAACAGTGTTTAGCCCCACCCCACATGTCTATTCTTGAATTTGGAACACCAGAATCAGTAAAGCATTAACTGTTTATTAAGTGAGAATTAAATAATGGAAACAGCATGAAGTGAGCTTTCATCTGCAGTTCACAGAGCTCTGTGTTCCCTCTTCTCTGGAAGATGCCTTTCGCTCACCTTGCTGATTGGCGTCTACTCCTTGTATGGTGTTTCCTTCTACAGCCAACAAATTGTTTCTTTAGAGTTTTAAAATAAAGTGAAACTGGCTTCAGGACTCTAACAACGTTCTCTGTTCTGGTGGGAAGACATGGTGGGTGGTCTTCTCAACAAGGTGACAGATTGACGTGTCTTTCTTTTCTTAATGTATTTTCTCTAACAAAAGGTGGCCCAGCAGCAAGTCCCTGTTCAAGGATCATGCCATTTCCTGACCCTGTGCTACCGCCTTCACATGAATATAATCTGACTAAGAAGGTAGTATTACCCACACAGGATGCCTACTTCAACGTGCTCCACTAAGTCAAGAAACCACTTACCTATTTTCTTCCTATATGTTAGCTGAAGAAAAGTGCTTCTTCTAAGCTTTAAAACCCACAATTATAAAGCAAATTTCCTTGAGCCCATGGCCCTGTTTTCAAATTTCAGAATATAACAAATGCAAAGAATGAAAATACCTCCTTTTTATTGAACCCCTGGGAAAAGCAAGGTCTCAGAACTTGGACAGATCAGGGTTTGTTTGCCTAGCTTTTGCTTGGTAAACACAAAGAGTAACTCATTTGGAATGTAAGGCTTCATTCTCCTCTGACATCTCAGGGTCACTGTGTACTGAATGGAGGGTTATGAAGTATTTTGAGATTCTTTTGTCAAGCTATCCATCAATAATCCATTAACAAATAAGCAAACTCAGGTACCTTGCCTTAAGAGAAGGCTCAGTATCCACATTTGACAGGAGAGACACCTGAGTTTCAAAAGGATTACTTGTTTGTAAACTGCTTCATAAGTCAAGCGATTTACTACATAGATTGTGGGATCCAGAGACATGGTCTACCGGTTGCCACCTGTGTGGCTATGGGCATTCAGTTTCTTAAAACTTTTTTCCCAAATGTAAAAAGTGGATATTGTTCATGTCTTAAAGTCTTAGAATAAAATAGATAAACTTATTTAGCTGCATCTCTGGTTCATGATAAAATGATGGTTGATTTTGCTGTAATACTCTCTAAGTAGCTGTATAATTATGAATTATTTGTGGTATGAACTTTATGTAACAGAGATTCAGGAGGTTGTGGCTATTATTAATTATATCCAAGTAAATAGTAGTAGATAGATTCAAACCTAGACCTCCTGTACCCAAAGGCACGGCAAGCTCATCCTTACAGTTGTATCTTTGTTCACTCATGTTTTATCTCTCCTGTGATCCATGAATAATCTTCTCTGAGTCACTGAAGTGACTTTCTAAATAGATTCCAATATTTGATTCAATGGTATTGCATTGCCTGATGGAAGCTTCATTAACACAGCCTTGAAGGAGACACAGGAGAGATGTATTAGCAATTAAGAGCACTTGCTTCTCTTCTAGAGGATCTGGGTTTGATTTCCAGTACCCATATGGTGGTTTACAACCATTTGTAACTCCAGTTCTAGGGGAATCAATGCTGTTTTCTGTCTTCTGTTGGCATCAGGTATGTACATATGTAGGCAAAATACCCATGTATTTAAAATTAAAATGATAAAATGAAAAGAAAACCTGAAGAGTTCCAAGTTTTATAAAGAAAATCCAAAAAGTTTAACCTAACAGTCAAAAGATTCCTCTCTTTTTAACTAGACCCAGTAGCTCCTATAGATTTTCCTGCAATGATTTGGCTAGAAACTGTGCTTGGCAGGTCTAGCAACTCCTTGGGCCCTAGAGTCCCACTTGCTTGGTGCCATCCATCATTCCTGTCCACTCTAATGCCACTAACTCTTTTCTAAACCACACCTGACTTTGCCCATTCTTCAAGTGCCAGAACAAGGAGTCACTTTCCGTGACCACTCTAACTGGTCTCCCATTTTCTGAATTTAACAGTATTTTAAACGATGCTTCTCACGTACTCTTTTCTTTTCCAGAAACATTTTTTTTTTTATAATCTAAGCTTTATGCTATTTGTATTACTGAATTTCACACAATTTGTCTCTTTATTCCCTGGATAGACACATGCTAGCATGAGCTAAAGTATTATAATTAAGCAACCAATTTCCCTGGAAGCCTGCATTTCTCTGGATATAAAAAGGTTTAAAAAAAATCTACATTTTCTTTTTCTTTTTCGAAAGACAACAACACTAAATATATTTCAATCCATAAAGTGCACCACACATAATGTATGCCCCATAAATAGCAACTAGTTGTGTGTATATATGTGTGTCTGTGTGTGTGTGTAAGTAAATTTGAGTAAAAATGAGCAGTATATATTCTAAAAGGAAGGTGAAAGTATTTACTCATTCCTAGCAAAGCCCTCACATTTTTGTGTAACTCAACTATGCAGAATCCAATGGGTAGAAAGTGGCTCAGATATTTCTTGAGGATTGGAGAAACTGCAAACTTTTTTTTTTAAAGCCAGGCTAAGAAGAGTCTAGTGAGAGAGCCTGGGCCTACCTGGGCCTGAAAGAAGTCATGAGGTGGCCAAGCAGTTGAAGACCCCTTCACCTCACCTCGCCTCACCTCACCTCCCTTCACCTTTCCTCTTGCATGGGCTCCTCCCAGAGGCCTTCCTGGGCCTTTCTTCTCTCCTGTGCCTGGTTTGATTAGATTAGTTTTTATGTGAAGATCGGAAGCAGAAGGGCCAAGATAATCTCAAGAGGGGCTGAGCTTGTGCAGTTTCCTACCGTGATTAGCAATAGCATAGCAGATCTCCCGGCAGATCTGTTCTGCTGAGATTTATTGCTTTCAAAGGTCAAGGAAGATTGATTATAGGGAAGAGCTTTGGACTAAGCTGAGAGCCCAGGATCTGGCCCCAAGCTTCCTCTCTTTGGAAGGACAGGGTGAAACTTGTCTTCTCTGTGCAACAGACTGCCTGATGACTCCCTGGAGCATAGTGCTGAAATGGGTAATTCACTCTTGAAGAGTTTTATAACTTCCTCTGCTGTGGTCAGCAACTAGAGTCTTAACAGTGTTCTTCTTCCGACCTTGACTAGGGAGCTCTGAGCAGTGTTTACAGTCATAGAAACTCATAGGTGAGATTTGCCATGGCTAAGCGTATATCAGTTTAGACTGGCAAACCCTGGGGTGCTGGGCAGTAGAATTGAAGACATCTGCTAAGCTTGGTGAATTTAATTTCCCCAGAGAACCAGCCCTATGCAGTGACTCTCTTAGGTTCCTGTGTGAACCACAAGAGCCATTTGCTTAAATGTAGTGTTCTGGAACCCCACCACAGAAGTTCAGAATCAGTCTCTGAGGGAGCGGTTCAGCAATCTCCCTGAACTTAGTTGCCTCCAGCCATTGAAAGCCGAGCACACATAGCCATGCTGTAAAGGGAAGGATATATTTTTCTCAATAATATGTTGTCTGAGGGAAATTTATTACCAGCTTTAATCTGACCTGAAAGAATGTAGAATTCCTTAAATGGCATCAATTTCACATTTATTCATCAACACATACATTTATTGAGCACTGTCTGTGTGCCAGGAACAATATTGACTGCCAGGAAGCCCCAGAAGGTAAGATATTGTCACTGAATTCAAGGAACTTGTAATCTTTTAAGAAAATAAAGAGGTACCCTAGGAGTAACGAAAGAAGCCCATAAGGATACAATGGAAACAGAAAGGGCGGGACAGTCAATTCTCCTTCAGGACCATGGTGGTATTATAGATATGTTTTCAAGAGAAATATATGTAGGTGTTCAAAGAACATTCAAGCAGAGAAATGTAGCCTTTTATAAAGATGGAACAAAGGAACAAAGTCTTAGCTAACAGGACAATTCTAGAAACTTGGGTAACTCAACATGTCGAGAGGACAGAGTGATGTGTGGAAGAGGAGGCAAGGATTGGGCTTTGGACATGAGGACAACATCCAGGCTGCAGAACATTCAGTCTCTTAACAGTTTTGTTAACCTGTGCTTCTCAGAGTTTCTGTATTACAATGGCAGAACAAAGGCAGGGTTTCTAGAGATGGGAAATGCATACTACATATTTTTATAAACATCCCAGTTGACCAGTATACCAAGTTTATACCAGAGTAGCATACTATGAAGCCACAAAATATGAGATTTTGTGCAGAGGAGGGAAATGATGAGAAATACCACTCATCTGGGCAAGTGATGGATTAGTTGGGCAGCAACTGGCAGCAAGGATTCCAGAAAATTAGTTAGCAGTCTATTCTATACTGCAGATGGCAGCTAGTGGGAGATTGAGTGAAGAGGGTGTGTGCTTTGGACATGAAGGATGGAAGATGGATCTGAAAGAGACCCAAGAAGATGGAATTTATCAAGAAGAACAGAACACGAGTAGGTGCTGAGACTCTATTTATACAAAAGGCAGTCTTTGTTGAGGGTTTTGTGTAATTTTGTGACACACATATACACAACAAACTCTTTCTTCATAGATTTCTTTGCAAGAATTACTTTATCTTTTTTCCTGTATGCACATGTGTGCATACAACTGTGAAAAGCTAGTGCAGTTCGAGGACAGTTGTAAATAGGATTGTGGATGGTTCTACAGAGAGCTGCTCTACCTAGCTCTATGTACTCAGCTGTGTGTGTGTGTGTGTAACACTGGCAGGCTCTCCTCTAAACAGACAGCTCAGTCATGGAGGACTTCCCTTTTCTTAGATTTGATGAGATCATGCTGGCCATCAGGTGTCTTCTACAATAATGTATTTACTTGATGTCACTAAGAGGCGAACGCTGATGTCAAAGCATTATAAAAATGCATCTGGTCACCCCTTCAACAGTCTGAAAACATTCTAAAATCTGTCAAAGCCACCAGCTTATGTCCCTTGAAATTGAATGGAGACTAGCAAGTTCCAGTCCCCACGGGTTGGAGTCTTTTCCTTTCCAGGACCTGCAAAGCTAGAAGTCCTCAGTCTTCTTTCTTTTCTTTCTTTCTTTTTTTTTTAACATGGAAAAGAATGAGTGTCACCCAATTCCCTGTTTGAAGTTGGACAAGAGCTGGGTCAGTGTCTTTCTCCATCTTGCCTGCTGCTGTGTCTTGTTACAACTGTGGTGATGCTAAGCAGGGTCCTCATCATATGGCAAAGAGCTCAGTCTGTGGTTGAGAGTGTAGACATGGGTTTAAATTTCATCTGCACCATCTGTGTTGGATTTTCAATCCATTCATGTCCCATTGACTATATATGTGTATTTATTCACGTGTCACAAGGCAGCATTCTCCCACCATATTCAATAACATGTAGTGATCTTTATTTCATAAATGAAAGTATACCAAAGGAATACTTTCATGAGAATTTGTAACTAGTCGAGGGAGACAGATGATAAAGTGAACATACAATAACATGTCAGGACAATAGTAAAAAAAATTAAATTTAAGAAATTTAAAGAGGGCAAGAATTAAGAAGTAAAAGAGTGATCCTTAATGGGAAATATAGCCTACTGTGCCTTTCTCAGGAAATAATATTTGAGTAAAGATATGAAGGAAAGCCATGGCCCAGATGTATAGGTTGGGGGAAAGTAATTCAAGAAGAGTAGCTAGGAAGGGCAAAGAGCCTACCTAGGTCACGAGGATGTTCAGTATGTTTGAGGACCAGAAAAGAAGATGATACACGGGGTAGATGGTTAAAAGAGAAAGTCAAAGGGAAAAGAATATTTGTTCCACTTCCTTAGGCTGATAATTATCCATTACACAATCCAAACAAACAAAAAAAAAAGAGTTCCTCTAGCCAAAAAGAATAAAATATCTGTGTGTTTTGAGATGAGAAGGTATTGTCCCATTCCATGTGGAGAATGATCAAGCATATCTGGCATGAACCTATCAAGATAAGAACTTGTGGGTCATGGGGTCAGGAGAATAAAATGGGCAGCTCATCATGCCAAGAACCCTGGGATGAATCATACAAAAGGAAAGATTATTGAAATTAATTGAGAAGAAAAAAAACCTGGCCCAATTGACTTTCTCTATTGACTTTCTCTATTGACAAGGTCATTGTGATTCAGATATGAGTAGTATGTCATACGGAACAGTTGTGGGAGATAATCCTAAGGAGACAAAGCAGCAATCTGGAAAGACACTGGTGGCTCTGGCTAGGTGCCAGAGGAGGAAACAGTGGTTGGAAGGGGGTTTATTTGAGACATGTTTCCAAATTTGAGCCGACACACTTCCCTGACAAATTATTTTAATGGTGATGGCTATGAGAGCTGGCTATCTCTCAGCATACACACCTCTTCTTATGAAGTGTGTGTCCTTCCCCTTGTAGATTATATCACAGATGTTATTTATTACTTGTATAGCAAGGGAATGGTAAAGAGAGTCCCAAGAAGAGGATCTGAGTTCTGAAACATAGAATCTATCAGCATTATGCCTGCTACGAGCCATCATGAATGTTCTTGTTGCAAAGGCAGGAAGGTCTTGGGTTTTAGGAGGAAGCACAGATCCTACTGCCTTCTCTACACAAGGTTTTTCTCATAGCTGACCTTCTCTTTGCCTTAATCCAAAGCAAACTGTATTTAGAAAACTTTGAAGACACTCATGTCTTTTATGGTCCAGGAGAGGATGATGATGAAGATAGATGAACCAGGGATATTTCCACATGGTGCAAAGTTGGATAAAAATGTATTGCTATAGCTGAGGCTGTGCAGCCAGAATCCCCCAAGGGAATCCCTTGGGTAGCTACATCAGGTATAACAACTTCAAATAGCAGAATGGAGAGCTTGGTTGTGTGGGATATTTTGTTCTACATCATTTTTGCATATATGTGCCTTGGGCTTTACTTTATCAACAGTTACATCTCTCACATAATGGGGAAAAGGAAGGGTAGATAATATGAACAGAACACAGGCTCACAAGTTGGGTCGGGTCCCCAGTAAGCCTGGTTGCTCTGTATCTGTTCACTTCACTTGTGTCTCTCCCAACACTGCAGCTGTGGATTCTCAGGCACAGGTGCAAGGTCCATCTCTCTCCTTGAGTAGGTTGTTCTTCTTTCTGCCTGGAGAGAACACTGAAACATATTCTATTGTGCTCACATGTAGCCACAATAACACTAATTTAAAAAAGATTGTTATCATTTCGACCCAGTACAGAAGCATAAACTCAGGAAATATGTTCATGCCTGAGAATGCAGAAGTACCTCAAAGATTTCCTTTTTTGTAAACAACAATAACAAGCATTTCTGGAGTACTTTTTACAATAGATGCAATAACCGAAAGGATAGCCATTCTAATGTGAACATTCTCAGGATGGTCACAAATAAAACAGGACATCTTTACAGAGAAAATTGTATTCATATTTAACATGTTTGGCCTTTTATTCTCTAATCATTCACTTTTAATATCACTTTAAATAATAACAGTCTTCTAAAAGTTCCAGAACCTTCCCAGAGAGTGCTTCCATCTAGGAACCAAGTGTTCAAGCATGTAAGCCTATGGGGGACATTTAAACTCAAACACAAGGGTTCAGTTTCTGGGTACAGTTGCAACAACAACAGCAGCAGCAGCAGCAACAACAACATTAAAGCAGACCTGCTATAATGTTAGACAAGTTTAAGTGATTATTTGTTGTTTGCTGAGGACTATCTGGAAAAAGAAAGTAAATCACACTTCTTAAATTAAATCTTGCTTTCTTCCTATTAAGTCTATCATAAGAGACTGTCTTGAGAGCAGGAGTGTCAGTGTTCATTCGTTTGTGCCACCAGACTATGTTCTCCTTCTCAGTGTAGCCAGCAAGTGTAGACTCTAAGCACCCACAGTTTAGGGAGTGGCAGGGTAGTTTTTCTTTGTAACATCAGTATGTATGTACATGTGTGTGTAGGTACATATGAATGCATGCTGTATATATGTATGTTATGTATATGAGTGCTGTCTGCATGGATGCCAGCCTGCCTGCCAGAAGAGGGCTTCGGTTCCCATTATAAACAGTTCTAAGCCATACTATGTGATTGCTGGGAATTGAACTCAGGACCTCTGAAAGAGCAGCCAGTGCTCTTAACCTCTGCGCCATCTCTCCAGGCCCAATCCTATCTTTAGATATAACATAACTCTACCCTCCATTCCCCTTTTCAGGCCCAATGGTGTCATCGTGTACACAAACATTCATCATCAGGTAACAGGACTCAGATCTTCATTTATTTGATTTTACACCCACTGTCTGCCAAGGCAGGGACAAAAGGATAATTTGATATCAACACTGAATCAGTGGAAAATTATCTTTTACATGGTAATATGCATGCTTATCTAGAGTGAAATTCCAGGTAAAATGCCTAGTTCATACTGGATGGGTGAGGGGGGAGCATAAATTGTTGTTTTCTTGCACTCTCTCTTGGTTCAATGTCTGAAATTTACCATATGGAAACTTCTGGGCTGGTTTCTGGCCTCTTTCTCATATATGCTCTATGCCTTTCTGATAATCTAGGCAAATTCATTTTCAGAAATAGTCACAATAGTAACATAATGTTAGATGTTATTGTTATATGTTTATATGTTACAACTCAACACATACTACATTCATAATGAGCTCTAATTGATTTTATGCCATTTTCAATCAAGGAAAGTTTTAAAACCTTTAAAATGAAACAACTGGAAAAATAATAGTATTTTGCACATTGTAAAAGCAAACTAGAAATAGACAGCCAGGATAGAAATGAAAACCATATACAGCATTTAAAATGAGTGGTTGATATTTTTTATTGAATTAGAAGAAATTAGAAAAACTGTAGATGCTCAAAAAGAAAAGCATAAGCCACAGTTATCAAATTAGCAATGAAGGGACCAGAAGAAAGGAAGCTTGGGTGAGATGGCACGACTCAGAATATTATTATCTTTTAAAATTGGAATTGACATAGACAGAAGAAGAACATGAACAAAGAGTTTAGAAGGATAATCTTTTAAGAGTATTAGAAAATGAAGCTAAAAAGGAATTTCAAAAAAGTAGAAGAGATTAAAATGGTCTCTAAAAAGTGGCCGGGCAGTGGTGGCACACACCTTTAATCCCAGTACTTGGGAGGCAGAAGCAGGTAGATTTCGGAGTTCAAAGCCAGTCTGGTCTACAGAGTCAGTTCCAGGACAGCCAGGGCTACACAGAGAAACCCCGTCTTGGAAAACCAATATATATATTTATGAAAACACCATATATAACTTACACATGTACATAGGAAAAGAACATGAATCTCTGGAGTGACACATGGAAACCCCTCACTGCAAACGGCACAATAAAGACTAACAGAAAAAATTGTGTGGTGAGCTTCCATATCAAAAAGTATGTCCTTGGGAAAAATTAATAACAGATAGTAATGAAATATTTACTTTAAAATGAAATAGAGAAGTAAATCATTAGATATTGTGGTTTCTAAGCAGCGTTCTCAGTACAAGAACCAGAAGTGCAGCGTAAAGGGGTCGTGGTTGAAGCTGGACAAGTTACTCAAAGGCTAAAGCATGGAGGGAATCAGGTCCAAGTAGGACGATGGGCCAGTGCCCATGGGCACTACCTTAGAACAGGAGACAGTCCTCTCTCCCCAGGGACCTATGGTGCAAACTGAACCACAATGATCGTTCATACCCAATGGCTTCTGTCATCTTTCGAAGAGAAAAGTGTCTGTCCTTCTATATTTCCACTCTAACTTCTAGGTCTGACTTCCGACTGAAAGGGACTCAGCAATTTTGAAATGTGTGACTAATTATTGTTTTTTTTTTTTTTTTTTTTTTTTTTGGTTTTTCGAGACAGGGTTTCTCTGTGTAGCCTTGGCTGTCCTGGAACTCACTTTGTAGACCAGGCTGGCCTCGAACTCAGAAATCCGCCTGCCTCTGCCTCCCAAGTGCTGGGATTAAAGGCGTGCGCCACCACGCCCGGCTGTGACTAATTATTGTTGACTGGAGTCATCTGTCACATTGGATGTCTACATTTAAGACCTGCTCTTACTCCCAACCTGACTTTGCATCCTTGAAGCCTACTCCCCATTGTCAACATCTACTACTCATCTACAAAATCTGGAGGCCACTCTATGATTCTGGTGTCCACGTGACTCCTGGCTGCCACCATGTGACTCTCTACGTCTGCAATTTCAGCTCTTGTAGGTTTTAAAAAAACCACAAGGCAAAGTAGATCCTGTTTGACACATGAAACCTTACACAATGAGCATATTCTCCTGATTTATTCTTCTTCAGTGCACACAAATTTCATCCTATCACCTTGTACTCCATGAATACATGCAATAACTCCCAAAGCAAAATAAAGATGATAGACAAAGACGCTGTCATTGAATGAGTTTTAGTGATTTCCTGGCAATCCTAATAAGTGTGTGTGTTCTATCATTTCTATCTTACAACACTATGAGTTACCCTTTTTTTGTTTTGTTTTGTTTTTTTGTTTTTCCAGACAAGGTTTCTCTGTATAGATCTGGCTGTCCTGGAACTCACTTTGTAGACCAGGCTGGCTTTGAACTCAGAAATCCACCTGCCTCTGCCTCCTGAGTGCTGGGATTAAAGGTGTGCGCCACCACTGCCTGGCTAGTTACCCATTTTTTATTATCTGTTTCTGTGAGAGGTAAGTCAGTGTCGCATTATGGCTGCCTAATTCTACACCCAAGATCTTATCTGTCACAGTGTGATTACTTTCTTTTCTATGTGGCTATTAAAGAATTTGAAAATTTGTAGTCTGTGGGATATATATATATAGATAGATAGATATGTGTCATTAACTTTTATGAGTGTAGATACTACATGTACAAAAACTCAGGTCACTGGATTCGCTCTGAAAAGAGTATGCTAGTGAAGGAAAGGCTACCTACCCCCTTAGAATGATATAAATACTGAGTTTGCCACTGTCTCCACTCACCACTCCTGTCTTTCACAGCCCAGTGTTTCTTCCTTGTTTTCTTCCAATGCCACACCCAAGCATTTAACTATCTGGACCAGTCAGACCTCATTGCTTTTATTGGTGTATATGTGTGCTATATGAATGCAGGTGCCTGTTGAGTCCAAAAGACGTGGTGTCAGATACCCTGGATCTGAAGGTCGAAGATTGGGTAAAGGCCCTCAATATAGGTTCTGGGAACTGAACCTGGGCCCCCTGGAATAGAGCAAGCTCTCTTGACCATTACTCTGGATCCCATATTCTATATTATTGGCAAAATAGTTATCCATCTGCAGGTCTTCTCTATACAACTAGACTATATAATCTTTAAGAAATAATATCCTGGGCTGGAGACATGGCTCAGCAGTTAAGAGCACATGCTATTCTTGCAGAGGTCATGATTCGTTTCTCTGAACTCATATACAGCAGTTTACAACCACCTGACACCCCCAATTCCAGGAAGAGCTGAGGCCCTTTTCTACCCTCCACAAGCACTTTTATATATGTGTACACACTTGCATACTGACAAAAAAAAAAAACCCACATGAGTAAATATAAAGAAAACCATTGACAAGAGACATACCTTGTTGTTCTTTGACATTTCCCACAGCATGGAAATTTTAGATATCTAATGATTGAGAAAACAAATTAATTGGTTGGGTAATGGAAAGTGTGTCAGATAATTGTCCTTTAGTTGTTAGTTTTAATAGTAGTTGACTTGGGATTTCCCACCCCTGTTGGAGACGAGTTCCTGTCCTGTCCCTGACACAAGAAAATGGGAACTGCTGAAAATGTGGCTAAAAAATAAGCAATCTTTCTACAGAGTGAAAGAAGTTAGAAAATAGGGAGTTTTATCCTTAAAAACCCTGCCTTGTTCTCAAAACCCTCTGTAGAACTCTTACATTTCAGCTGAAATAATCAGCTGCCATGGGCGTTAATACTCAAGCTGTCTTCTCTGTTGAGACAAAAACGTGTTTTCAGAGACTAGATTCCCAACCTTTCAAAATAAGCCATTTTGGTAGAAATTGAAAATGTAACTTTAGTATGTCCAGATGACCCAAATATTAAAGGAATGTCGCCAGCTGGGCCTACCTGTGGGAAGCTAGGGTAGGTATTTCTGGTGACCTGCTGCCTGCAGGGATGCACAGAAGAGATGCAAGCTTTGCTGGTGATCGTAAGAAGATAGGACACAGAGATAAAGCAGAGCGATCACCTCATTCATCTGCATTGTCTCCGCTGTGGCAGGCGGTGCTGTTTGTTTTCTATCTTTCAGGGGCTTTGAAGTATTTTACTTCTATAATGTGCTGTGGCTAGACAATACACAGTTTTAAAACAGGGCAGCTTTTGTTTGTGGTTTCACCTTTTGGGGAGCAGCTTTCACTTTATACTTCTGGAGCTGAGTTCCGAGAGTGGGAAATGAAGAGCTATCTTTAAACATCCTCAGTATGAAGAGTCAAGGAGTTTCTGGGGAGCAGGAGTAGAACAACCACAGAGATACACATCCTCTGGGTAGCTTGGGACTGAGACGGTCCTGACACAGGATGGAGAGTCAAGTTCCAGCCAGATGCCTACTGTTTTAGCATGAGCAGGTGTGGGTGGGGCAGCAGGTGGGGAAGGGATTAAAGGGGGTGGGAGAGAACCCAATTCTTGCCTGAGTTCCGATACTCTGGGCCGGCAGACTCAGAGGACTGCCACTCACTCTACACAAGGCCCTGGATGTGTGTCTGGCTGTGTGAAGCCACGGACCCAGTCTGAAGGGGTACGCAGGGGCCAGTCAGAGATCTCTGGGCTTCTGTCTTTTTTGGTTAATTGCTTCCTTAATTAGAATGAAATATTCTCTTTACCTTTTCTGATTTGTTTTAGTGTAAAATTTATTTTGTCAAATATGAGGATAATGACACCTGCTTGCTTGCTGGTCTTATTTGATTAATCCATCCTTTTACTCTAAGGCAGAACCTATCTTTAAAATTTCTTTTTTTTTTCTTTTTTATTAAATATACACCATTCCTTTATTATCCTTTGAAGCCGTGTTAGTGTACAGAGGAATATTCCATTAAAACCGTCATAGCTCGTCTACATATCATGGTCTGTATTTAAACTTCCAGAAGGGGGAACGCTCTTCATGTAGTTATTCAAATACACTTAATAAAGGGGGTATAAAATTATCATTGCAGTCATTCACATTTTTCCATCAATTCTTCCTTCCCTTCTCTCTCCAACTGTGCCCAATGCTCCATCTCTCGGATCTTCTTTAAATTCAGGGCCTCTGGATTTACTAATTGTTATTGCATGCATATGTGTATTTGTATTTACATATATATATATTCCTAAATATAATCCTGTGTGCTCCTTGTAGATAACAGATAGATGAATTTTTGTTTCTTGATGTGCTAAACCAGCCTGAGTCTTAGGAATGGGAAACTGTAGCCATCGATATTTAAAGTTATTGTTGAAATGTGTGTGTGTGTTCATTGAAGTCATGGTTGGGGGCGGTGTGGAGTATCAGTGCAGTTTGGGTTCTCAGTGATAAACTGTGGTTTTGGTAATTATAGTTTTGTGTTTATTTCTACAGTCTCTCTGTGTACTCGTTCTTGGCTTCAGCCTAAAATATTGGTTTCTGTACTTTGCTTAGGTTTGGTTGGTTGGATATAAATTATTTAAGTTGTTTATATTGTGGAAAGTTTTTATTTCCCCTTCAATTATGGCAGATAATTTTACTTGGTGTATTAGTCTAGAGTGACTCTCATAGTCTTTTGGAACTTGGAATACATTGCTGCAGGTTGTTTTGACTTTCAAATTTTCCATGGAGAAGTCAGATGTTATTCTACTGGGTTTTCCTTTATATGTGCCTTGCAGTTTTCGTCTCTTGATGTTTCTAGTTCTCCTCCTCTGTTCTATACCCTTAGGTGTTAACTGCAGTATGCCATAGAGTTTCTCTTTGCTGATTCTGTGTGTTTGGTGTCCTGTATGCTCCTTAAATCTGTAAGGATATGATATGGCTTCATTTAGGAAAGTTTTATTCTGTTTTTCTTGAAAGTCTGGTCTATGCCAGTGATTTGGGATTCTTCCCCTCACCTATGCCTACGATTTAAAAGTTTATCTTGTTCAGGACATCCCACATTTCCTGTATGTTCCTTCCCAGTATTTTTTTAAAATGCATATTCTTGCTTTCTTGTTCTATATTCTCTACTTTATCTTCAAGACCTGATATGCTATCTTGTGCTTGGCTCATTCATAGGGCCTACCCTTAAGTGTAGTTTATATATAATCTGAGACTCCACTGGAGATCAGATATTTCTTTATTTGCAAGGAGTTGTCAGTTAGAAAGAGCTTCTTGGAGAGAGTCCATGTCCACTTCCCCCTCTTAGCCCTGAGATTCTGCCTGTCTCAAGCCTGGGCAGACACTGAGCATTCTGCCACAGTCTCTGGGAGTCCATATATGCATCAGTCCTGCTCTGTTGTAAGCAGTCTTTCTTAGGTGTTATCCATCCTCTCTGACAATAATTTGACCTCCTCTTCTCCAAAGCTCCCTGAGAGGTGGTGTTTTATGGAGACATTTCATCAAGACAGAGTTTTCCAAGGCCTCTCTTCACACTGTCCACTTGTTGTTCTCTGCATTTGTTTCTACCTACTACACGAGGAAGCTTCTCTCATCATGACTGAGCAATGCACTCACCTATGAGTACAGCAGAATGCTGTAAGACTCATTTTAGTGTATGTTCCTGTAGCAGAACAATAGTTTAATGTGTTATTTTTCAAGTAGAATTCAACCAAGAGTATTATAATAAAACTGAAAGAGATACCTATAATACTCTTGGTTGATACTTGTGGGGAATTAGCCACAAGTTCAATTCAGAAAAATCTGTTATTCCATTCTATCAATTAATGTAGAATAATGTATAAACATATATAATAAAGACAGATAAGGTATTTCATTATATATATAATTAAATATATATGTGTATGTATATATGTGTGTGTATATAGATAGATATAGATGATATAGATATAGATATAGATGATATAGATATAGATAGATACTAATTAGTGAAGCTTTTTAATGCAGTGTTACAAAACTCAATACCATACAACAGCCCAGAGTAGAACAAAAAGCCCATTATTTAAGAACTTGAAAGCAGTAGTGTGCCCACTGTCAAAATTTTCATCATTGTATGGGAAATGTAAACATATCCAGTAAGATAAGAAAGTAAAGAGACACCGATGTCTGTGCATTTTTGTCTGTTAATGTGAGCATACCTCCAGACTTGTACCTTCAGTACTACAGCAAACAAAAGCACTTCAGAGGTGCATGGCCATGAGATAGCAGGAGTAACTCAGGGTAGCACACATGAGCACACACATCACCATCTGAGCACACATGAGGCACTGGACAAAGCAACACAGCAGTCACATAAACTAGAGGACTGCTGCGTTCCAGCTAATGCCTCCTTCATGTGGAGTCCAATGAGATGGAATGGGCTAGACATTCATTGCACAGAGTTGAAGAAACCTAGGCGCATCCACTGCACGTTACTTCAGGAGCCCTGATACTACTTTCGAGCTTACTATGCAACTGATGGGCATGTGAAGAAAGAGTTGATGCTTTTAAGGCCCACACTTAGCAAACACCATGTCTGGCTATACTCTCTTGACTTGAATTCAATTACTGGAAAGAACTGTGCAGAGAAAAGAATTAGGAACATACAGTCCTTAGAAGAAAGGAGCAGCCCCATCTCAGAAATAAATCCTGACTGTGGAGAGAGAAGGGGTGAGCTCAGAGAAGCTGCCTGGCCATATAAGTTATAGACGGGCATGGTACAGGTAATATACTAAGGAAATGAGAGAAATTAGCAGACATAAGTTTCACAGGAATGACAAAGTACTTATGTGAAGGGAATTGTCACATGGTACTGAAGGACATTTTACAAATGAACAAATGAAAAGACCATTGTGTCTAGTTGGATGGGTTAAAAAGCATAAAAAATTATATTTTCTGCAGAATTGGAGACATGAAAAGCTCCTTTTTAATTGGATGGAACTCTCTATGGAGTGAAAAAAAAATGCCCAATGTTTGTTGGTGAAAGAGCAATAGTTAAGGAGATTGTTGTGCCAGTTGCTAGAGTACTCTATAATCAAATCAAAATGGAAATGTCAGAGAAATAGATAGACTAGAGAAAGAAATCCCAGCACATATTAAATTTTAATAGATGTTAAAAATCCTATTTCAATTCAGTGGAGGAAGGATGAATTATTAACAAGTGATAGGAGTGTGACTGATATTCGTGATGAAAAAGTAACATTTGGCCTTTATAATAGATAACCTAGCAAAATACGTCCCAGATGGATGAGAGACTTAAATGTAAATAACAACATCATAAAATTCTTAGTACAAAAAACAAAAACAAAAACAAAAACAAAACAAAACAAAGCAAGCCGCTTGCCCTAGAGAAATTTTGTGATCCAGGTAGGAAGCTGCAAACTATTTAAAAACAAATAAACATGCTTGCTTATGTAGAAATAATTTCTAAATGACAAAAAATAAATCAATATGCAAATTCTGAACAGGAAGGAAATTGTGGCACAGCCAAAAAAAAAAAAAAAGAATAATTTGAATTATAAGGGAGAAAGCTCTCACAAAATGAGCAGGAAAAGAGAAACAATTGGCTAGGAAAATATGTCTAAGGCATAAATATGTAATTCAAGGGAAAGATACCCAACTGGTCAATGTAGGTCTGTAAGTCTCAGTTTTATCGATGGTTGGGAGAAGTATAAATCGAAGTAGCAGTGAGAGTCCACATATCTACCAAACTGACAAAATTGTCAAAGTTTCTATTGTCCATTTCTGGTGGAGGATTTAAGTTCACATCCACCACTTCCTGATAAAACTGTGAATTGTGATACCATTGGGTTAAACAATCTGGTAATAGCCCTTTAAAATTACACAGACCATTTGACTCAGCAATTTCATAGAAGAAAACGCATCACATGTTAAGATATAACTGGTTCAATCCACAGAAAAGCAAGAGGACTTGTGATCTACAATGTCTTTGAAGAGTAGACACAAGCCATTGATCATCCATGGGATGAGTCCCTTTCATCAGTGAGGTTGATGTCCGGCTCGGCTGGTGTGAGTTGGAAGTCTTGCTGTTCATGCTTCAGGGGTCTTTCAGTGATTGCTGACCAGTGGAAGCTACATTTCAAAGACCTCTTGTAATTGGTCCAATTTCAAGGCATCTAGACCTCTCAAAGTAGGCTAAAATGATGAGAGACAAAAGACTTCCCTGCTAGATTTCTGGCCCACACAGAAGAGGATGAAGTTTCTGTCAGGAAGAAGGATACAGAACAGGACCAGTGCAACAAGGTTAGAAACATACATGAGTTACTGCCTGTGATAATGTTGTGATGCGAAACTATTCCCCATGTATTCATATCCGGTGGGAAGTACTGGCCACAGTTGCTTTATATGATTACTCAAAGCAAGCAAGGAGAGGCTTGAATGTGCTTAAATATATGGGCTTGGTTTTGTTGATTTGTTTTTCTTTGTTTGTTTTTTCTTGCTGCCTTTGGGACTGTGAAATCATTGCAGTGTGGAGGATTTAGTTTAATGTCTGGATAACAAAGATATCTGTCCCAGTTACTGGTATAACCATCTGATTAACCACCAAATAGATGAACAAGGGTGTTGTCCACTAGAGTGTTACGATGTAAATTAGTCCTTGTAAATTAGCTGAGAGCATGAGAACTAACTGCCAAATTGCCAAATTTTTCAACCCCCCAAATCTTGAGCTAACAACTGGATACTTGTTTTAAAATATAATTAGTTACATAGCCAAGGTTGTTAGTGTGTGTGTGTGTGTGTGTGTGCACGCACAGATGTGCATACAGATGTGTGTATATGTGCATGTGAAAGCCAGGTAATTATGTCGTGTGATTTTTTTTCTCATTCTCCACCTTTCTTTATAAGAATAGGTCTCTCTGGGCCCATTGGACACACAAACTTTATATGCCCCAGTACAGGGGAACGCCAGGGCCAAAAAAATGGGAATGGGTGGGTAGGGAAGTGGGGGGGGAGGGTATGGGGGACTTTTGGGATAGCATTGGAAATGTAATTGAGGAAAATACATAATAAAAAAATATTAAAAATTAAAAAAAAAGAATAGGTTTCTCTGAAACTGCATCTCATGAATCTAACAAGTCTATCTGGCCAGCAAGTCTCAGATACTCTGTATCCACCATCACCATACTTTGTGTTAGGGATCAGAAGTCAGTATTGAAAGGAAGCACTTTACCAACGGAGGTATCTATCTCAACAGCCTTCGGAGCTAAGGCTGCTGTTGCGAAAGGGCTTGGAGGAGTTCATAATTGTATTATTTTATATATTCTTTTGTGTTTATTCTTTAGAGTGGGAGAGTTACATAACTGTAATCAAATATCACCATCTGGAAATTAGTGTGAATAAAGGTGTGGGGTACCAGGAAGGAAATTGTAAAGAACAGCAAAAAACTTATGCTGAACAATAAGAATACCTAATCAGGTTGATTCAGCCCTTCCAAGAAAATAAACATGCACTCAGTGAAAGTGCGGAGAAAGGGAGATGATTAGATACCAGGAAGAATGGTGTTGCGTTAGAAGCATGTTGACTTCTCTAATATGAAATTAAAGCAGCCCTGAAGTCATGTGGCCTGCTGGATATAAAATCAGGAAGCTTGGAGAAGCTACATTGTTTTTGTAAAAAAAAAAAAAAAAAAAAAAAAGCAATATCCAATTAGTTTAATCTTGTGGTTGTGAGGTATAGTGTGGAGTGCACTGGTTTGGATGTGAGACATGCCGTGAGTAGATGCAGGTCACAGTCATTGGGGATGAATCTAAATGAGCTCCACTGCTCAGCAAGACAGAAATTATGACAACTAATTTCTTCTGATCTTCATTTTCACCACTTCATCGATGAAAAATGATTTGATGGCCTTGCCCCAGTGGTTTCCGATTGCTTTAGAAACCTTCATTAGGTGCTTTGGCTCAGACTTGGAAAAAGACTGGGAGCAGAAAATATGTGTAATGACTTTCAGCCATAGGTGTTACTATATTTTTGTCCTCAGAATACTGCTCAGTAAGAACACCGCTGCAACTTATACCCATTAGGCATCTCAAAACATTTACAATATGTCATCTATTAAAACTGTGCCACCACTGTCCATAGAGGCATGTGTAATGCTTTCTGTACAGGTGAGAGAGGTTAGACCAGCCTCCATGTGTCAGTGGCTCCTCTGACACATACAGCCTCCTCTGACAGTCTGGCCTGGAAATCTGTCTCCTATTTCACTTCCATCCTCTAAGAGATTGCTATGGGAATTTTGGTGGCAAGTCCCACAGTGATACTGTGCACTGCCCAGCCCAGATGAGAGCCTTCCTGTACTTGTACCCCGAAGCTCTCCCTATGACTGTCCACACTGTGCATGGATAGTCTCTTGTGTTTTCACCAGCATCCCTGCCTTACACTTCCTAGAGAGTTCCGTGAAGATAAAGCCATTCAGCGATACAAACAGAGGCAATCATGTTGCTAAATCAATTTCCTCTGCCTTTGCTGGCCTAAACCTTTCTCTGAAGGCGAATGAAAGAGCACAAAGCTGGATTTTAATTTTTTTGGAAATGTATGCCATGTTCCCCTCAAAATCTAATTTTCTAGATTAATGAATCATATCAGATATTGTAAATTACAAATTACCCCTGCTGCATGGAAGGAATCGTGAATAAGTTGAAGTCACTTATTGAAAAATTGAAAAAGACACTGTGGTCTCCACATGTCACACACTCTTGAGCATAGCTTTGTGATTTCTATGCTCAGGGAACTGACTCTTTGAAAGCAAAATGTCTTCCTTTGATTTTTGTTCTCCCTGGTTCCTAAAAGGACTATGGCTTCCCCCTTTATCCTGTTTCTTGGAACCTTAGAAAGGATGTAAACTTGAGAGAGACACTGAAATATCAGATATCCAACACAACAGTCCATTGATGAAATGGCAATGTCATTTTACATTACAGTAAAATGATTGGCAAAGCATAAGTGCAGATGGGATGCTATTGACTTATCTGGATTTCAAGAGCACTGAAGGGGAGCATGACTGTGGGATACACAGGATGGCAATCTATCTGGAGCTTATGACCTCCATGAATATCCAGGCAAACAGCAGCTCAGCAGTTAGCTGGTGAAACCTGCAGCCCTCTCTTCTACAGATTGCAAAGGAGGCTTTGCCCAGCAGGCTGAGCTTTCTCTGGTTCTCATGAAGCCACTGTTTCCCTGTCTTCGAAAGACAATGAGAAAGCCAAGTCAAGCTTTTAGGGGATCCCAAATCCACTGGTCATTTTGATGATAAAATGAAAACCCAATGGATCTGAAAGCCATTGGTGAGCTACAAAATCCCTACAATGGGAATGTGAGGTCGGGATTCTGGGAGGGATGGAACCAGTTTCCTCTGAGTACCACACTTTAGGGACAGACATTGTACCAGAGTATTTGGGCATGGTATCTCATCTAATCCTTGCATCAGCTCAGGGAGATTAATATTTTTATGATTCATTCTCTCCAATGTGTTTGCTAACTGTTCTAAATAATTTGAATATCTCGTTGCATGAAAACTCACCTGTGAGGAGCATAAGGCTTTCTCCTATATTTTTATTTCAACCTTGTATTTTTCTAGATTTATCTCTGTTGGTAGATGCACCCACATCTCTATCTCTGTTAACAGTTACATGTTACCCTGCTATTAGAACAGAGCACTGATTGTCTGTCTCTATACAGACAGACAGGAAGGGTTTTTTTCTCCATTTCATAGTAGCATGCATTGGTGTCCATACCAATCATCTTCTATATACACAGTCAACACTGTATCCTGGATTCCCTGTAAGCAGCTTGTATTTTGTGAGTTGTGTGGCAATAGGAGCCTGGAATGTGGGTGTCAGCAATGTCTCTGGCATCCTTGACAGGAACACCTTAACTGGCAGAAATTATTTCGATGGCATTGACAGTGGCAGCCGCAGGTTTCAACAATGGCAGCCAGAGCAGAAAGAGCAGAGGTTGGGAATATAGGCTTCCAGTTCATGGCAAGGGTTGGCCCTCAAATAACAAGAACTCCAGCACCATGTAAATGTGTCCTCTAGGAAGATTTTGCTCTAAGGACCTAAAAGCAGTACTAACTTTCTGTACATGGTATGAATAATTTTACCTGTTTCCTCTTTAACCCTTTAGCTCTTGAAATACTCCTTTATTCTATTATATTACTAAATACCTTCTGCTTAATAGAAATAGGCTAACTCCTATTTTCTTATTAGATCCTAAATGACACAGTTCATGATATATTCCTGGTATATATTATACATATGAATAGATGAATGTCATATATACATATATATGAATATATATATGAATATCTTACATTCCACACTATTTAGTCACACCTTTAAAAAGAGAAACAATATCTTAGTCAGAGTAGGAATGTGATAAATATTTCTATTTATCACATGAAAGACTAATATAAATAGATAGATAGATAAATTACTATTTAGATAGATAGATAGATAGATAGATAGATAGATAGATAGATAGATAGATAGTTCAAGAAACTACAAAGTACTGGTGGCTTAACACAGTAAACATGGTTTGGGTTTATTCTTCTAAGACATTAGAGCCCAGTGGGACAATAAGCAGCACACTTGGTGACAATTTATTTAGACTGTTTTGTTTTCGTTTTTTCATTGCTTATTTTATTTATTTACATGTCAAATGTTATTCCTATCCCCAGTTTCCCCTCCACAATCTTCCTATTTCCTCCTCCCACCTCCCCATTGCCACTATGAGGGTGCTCCCACACTACCCACCCACTCCTGCCTCACCACTCTAGCATCCCTCTATCCTGGGTCATCAAGCCTCCATAGGACCAAGGGGCTCCTCTCCCAGTGATGCCAGATAAGGCAACCCTCTGCTACATATGAGGCTGGAGCCATAAATCCCCTCTCTGTACCTTTTGGTTGGTGGTTTAGTACCAGGGAGGTTTGGGGATCTTATTGGTTGATATTGTTCTTTTTGTTTGTTTGTTTTTTTATTTTTTTTTTCTGTACAAGCAGAAAACATATCTTCTTTCTTCCCTAATGGGTACATCAAACAATTTAGAAAGAATCCAGCCTCTCTCTGACAGCCAAATCCATGAACATATGGCTGTGTTAAGAAAAACATTTTTAGTCAAATGGAGACACACAGGGCAGATGCTGGCAGAGGAGTATCATCCCTTGAAATTCCTTGCGTTGTGTTTGTAGCTCTCAGGTCTGGTTCCTAATATTGGCAGGTATAATCATAATCATTTTATACCAAGCCATTCATCTGGGGGAGAGTGAGTGTAGCAAGGGGATGTGCAAGGGGAGGGGCCGTGGGACTGACAAGTGTCCGTGAATTATTTATCACTGTTATAGAACATCACAGAGCACCATCCTGTTGGCTTCTCACTTTTAAATGGGCAGGGAAGAAGGCCAAGGCTATTTTTCATTATCTCCTGAGAGAATGTAAGTCTGTGGTTTTTGTGTTTTTATTAACTCAGAGAGTTTTGTTTCAACATTTTTTAGATGATATGGGAGAATATCAGATTTTGTATGTCTGATGTTGTGTTTGGGATTGCTGGCAGATCCTTAATCATTCACTAATTATTTCTCACCACCTAGATGGTAAGAAATACTGAAACCAAAAAGAAAATTAAAAAGAAAGAAAGCACCAGAGTAAGACAAGAGTAGCAGATAATTTGCCCCAGTGGTGTTTATCTTCACTGTCAACTTGACAAGACTATCATCATCATTGAGGAGCCATACTTCTGGGTATATCTCACGAATATCTCCAAA